>NW_018407155.1:448909-472548 GCF_002113885.1 Mizuhopecten yessoensis | reverse complement strand
CCCCCCCCTTTCTACACTCTCTTCTACCCCTCCCCTGACCCCACTTTCTACATCCTTCCTCAGTCCCCTCCCCTCCATTACTCAATCCATGCAGCCTTCCCTATGTAAACAAAACATGCTAAGTAACAGAAAGGCCTGGTAAACCTTTTACTGGTGTTCACAACTGTATTTCACCTTTTGGTCATGCCACTTCCTGTTAGATTACTTTATTCCAAACATCCTTCCCTATCCCTCCCATCTATGTCATCACCGACTTTTCCCCCACCCCTTGGGAATTGAATCACGTACCCTTACCTAAATCTTTACTCCTGCCCTCCCTCAATTAACACATGCACCCCTACATATTGAAACTGGACTTGCCCAGTCTTTGATTTGGTAAGGTCCAAATGTGACTTTAGGGGTGAATTGGTTAAACCCTTACCCCCTCATCCAGGGCCATCAATCCCCTACCTGTTTTTTATTTCTAGCTCTTTCTCTACTTTATACTTTCGCCTACAACATTTCCACCCCTCCATTTTCCCCCTCCACCCAAAGCTCCCCTGAAGCACTGTTCACACCCTGTCCCTGATGGCTATTACAGTACACAGATAGGTATGTAATCGGCACGTTTCCTCAATTAAATGTTGATCTTGTCAGAAGTCAATGGCCTACACCCTCTCACTCTGAACCTGATAACAGCACACTTTCATGAATGTTTTTGAGTTCACATTAAGTTGATGGCAAATGTTTTCCTTATCAAAGTTAGAACTTCTTCATAGCCTTCACATCATATTTTTAAGAGCTAAAACGAAAGTATTTGTAAACCAAATTTAACTACTTTACCCCTGAACTTTCATAATGAACTATCCCACCCTTTGAATTGGAAGAGTTCAAATGTGTCTTCAGGGGTGAATGAGTTAATATTAGGAGTGAAACGATTCACCGCGATTATGGTGAACCGCGATTACTTGCTCCCGATTCGATTCTCGATTCACAACTCTGATATTTCGATTCGATTCTTACAAATTCGGTCCGTGTTTGACTTTACATTTAGACGCACTCCTAGTCCTGTTAAAACGCAGATTTTGATTGGCCAACACACTTTGCCTAGGCCAATCAAATTGCGCGTTGCTGTTACTGCAAACT
This sequence comes from Mizuhopecten yessoensis, assembly GCF_002113885.1. Taxonomy (NCBI): domain Eukaryota; kingdom Metazoa; phylum Mollusca; class Bivalvia; order Pectinida; family Pectinidae; genus Mizuhopecten; species Mizuhopecten yessoensis. Next base: position 471,423 of record NW_018407155.1, on the reverse strand, counting down.
ACTGCAAACATGGAGTACGAGTTAGCCGACCCGCCCGCATCATATAAATCTCCCGTGTGGAAACACTTTGGGTTTCCAATCGTCGACGGCACCTACAGGTGAGTCAGTAATAAGTAATTAGAATTAAATCCAGGACTACAGGTAAATGCATATGTGTTTACTCTTTATTGCTTTAAGTGAAGTTATCACATTATAGTAATTCCAGTTGAACTTTCCAGAATTGTTCAAGAACTTGTGAATATTGATTCATTTCTAGTCAAGGATCTATCTGGTCAAAAGATTATGTATGTTAAGTTTTTGTGATACATTTCTTTCAATATGTCAGAAGTAGACAAAGACTTAATTGTTTACAGTGCTCTGATGCATGACTGCAATGTTTATATGATTTTGCAATAAACTTGCAACTTGTAAAAGTAATTTTACCTATTTACAAAGTGGTTTTTTTTCTGACTTCTCATCTAAATTAGTAAATATGTTTGAAAAATCATGTATTTCTTGGATGCTAATAATCGAATCGAAATTAATCGAATCGGAAGTCACAAATCGAGATTCGAATCGAATCGAGATATACCCGAATCGTTGCATCCCTAGTTAATATGCCAAGAAATCCAATGTCCTTTTGCTTTTGGTAAGTCAATGTCCTGGTAAATGATTAAATCCAGCTCTTACCTTGGAAAGTTAATATAACTGGGGAAGATGTATATATTGTTCTTTGGGTTGTGGCCATGATATAAGTCAATGTCCTAATAATGGATAAATACAAGGTGAATACATGTACTAGAATATTTCAATACAGCTCAAACAACAGAAGATCAACATGAACAGGAATATCCAATGTTCTGGTAGAGGATAAATGCAGACACCACAGTGTATTCAAAATAAATACTGCTTAAAATAGCAGCAGGCTGTCCGTTTGGTGGTGTGTGGTTTTACAATGTCCTAGCATAGAGGATTGGAATTGAGGTGAATACTACAGTACCTAAATACTGCTCCAACAAACTATACATCTAATGTTCTGGTAGAGGATTGAGATTGAGGTGGATACAACAGTACCTAAATACTGCTCCAACAAACTATACATCTAATGTTCTGGTAGAGGATTGAGATTGAGGTGGATACAACAGTACCTAAATACTGCTCCAACAAACTATACATCTAATGTTCTGGTAGAGGATTGAGATTGAGGTGGATACAACAGTACCTAAATACTGCTCCAACAAACTATACATCTAATGTTCTGGTAGAGGATTGAGATTGAGGTGGATACAACAGTACCTAAATACTGCTCCAACAAACTATACATCTAATGTTCTGGTAGAGGATTGAGATTGAGGTGGATACAACAGTACCTAAATACTGCTCCAACAAACTATACATCTAATGTTCTGGTAGAGGATTGAGATTGAGGTGGATACAACAGTACCTAAATACTGCTCCAACAAACTATACATCTAATGTTCTGGTAGAGGATTGAGATTGAGGTGGATACAACAGTACCTAAATACTGCTCCAACAAACTATACATCTAATGTTCTGGTAGAGGATTGAGATTGAGGTGGATACAACAGTACCTAAATACTGCTCCAACAAACTATACATCTAATGTTCTGGTAGAGGATTGAGATTGAGGTGGATACAACAGTACCTAAATACTGCTCCAACAAACTATACATCTAATGTTCTGGTAGAGGATTGAGATTGAGGTGGATACAACAGTACCTAAATACTGCTCCAACAAACTATACATCTAATGTTCTGGTAGAGGATTGAGATTGAGGTGGATACAACAGTACCTAAATACTGCTCCAACAAACTATACATCTAATGTTCTGGTAGAGGATTGAGATTGAGGTGGATACAACAGTACCTAAATACTGCTCCAACAAACTATACATCTAATGTTCTGGTAGAGGATTGAGATTGAGGTGGATACAACAGTACCTAAATACTGCTCCAACAAACTATACATCTAATGTTCTGGTAGAGGATTGAGATTGAGGTGGATACAACAGTACCTAAATACTGCTCCAACAAACTATACATCTAATGTTCTGGTAGAGGATTGAGATTGAGGTGGATACAACAGTACCTAAATACTGCTCCAACAAACTATACATCTAATGTTCTGGTAGAGGATTGAGATTGAGGTGGATACAACAGTACCTAAATACTGCTCCAACAAACTATACATCTAATGTTCTGGTAGAGGATTGAGATTGAGGTGGATACAACAGTACCTAAATACTGCTCCAACAAACTATACATCTAATGTTCTGGTAGAGGATTGAGATTGAGGTGGATACAACAGTACCTAAATACTGCTCCAACAAACTATACATCTAATGTTCTGGTAGAGGATTGAGATTGAGGTGGATACAACAGTACCTAAATACTGCTCCAACAAACTATACATCTAATGTTCTGGTAGAGGATTGAGATTGAGGTGGATACAACAGTACCTAAATACTGCTCCAACAAACTATACATCTAATGTTCTGGTAGAGGATTGAGATTGAGGTGGATACAACAGTACCTAAATACTGCTCCAACAAACTATACATCTAATGTTCTGGTAGAGGATTGAGATTGAGGTGGATACAACAGTACCTAAATACTGCTCCAACAAACTATACATCTAATGTTCTGGTAGAGGATTGAGATTGAGGTGGATACAACAGTACCTAAATACTGCTCCAACAAACTATACATCTAATGTTCTGGTAGAGGATTGAGATTGAGGTGGATACAACAGTACCTAAATACTGCTCCAACAAACTATACATCTAATGTTCTGGTAGAGGATTGAGATTGAGGTGGATACAACAGTACCTAAATACTGCTCCAACAAACTATACATCTAATGTTCTGGTAGAGGATTGAGATTGAGGTGGATACAACAGTACCTAAATACTGCTCCAACAAACTATACATCTAATGTTCTGGTAGAGGATTGAGATTGAGGTGGATACAACAGTACCTAAATACTGCTCCAACAAACTATACATCTAATGTTCTGGTAGAGGATTGAGATTGAGGTGGATACAACAGTACCTAAATACTGCTCCAACAAACTATACATCTAATGTTCTGGTAGAGGATTGAGATTGAGGTGGATACAACAGTACCTAAATACTGCTCCAACAAACTATACATCTAATGTTCTGGTAGAGGATTGAGATTGAGGTGGATACAACAGTACCTAAATACTGCTCCAACAAACTATACATCTAATGTTCTGGTAGAGGATTGAGATTGAGGTGGATACAACAGTACCTAAATACTGCTCCAACAAACTATACATCTAATGTTCTGGTAGAGGATTGAGATTGAGGTGGATACAACAGTACCTAAATACTGCTCCAACAAACTATACATCTAATGTTCTGGTAGAGGATTGAGATTGAGGTGGATACAACAGTACCTAAATACTGCTCCAACAAACTATACATCTAATGTTCTGGTAGAGGATTGAGATTGAGGTGGATACAACAGTACCTAAATACTGCTCCAACAAACTATACATCTAATGTTCTGGTAGAGGATTGAGATTGAGGTGGATACAACAGTACCTAAATACTGCTCCAACAAACTATACATCTAATGTTCTGGTAGAGGATTGAGATTGAGGTGGATACAACAGTACCTAAATACTGCTCCAACAAACTATACATCTAATGTTCTGGTAGAGGATTGAGATTGAGGTGGATACAACAGTACCTAAATACTGCTCCAACAAACTATACATCTAATGTTCTGGTAGAGGATTGAGATTGAGGTGGATACAACAGTACCTAAATACTGCTCCAACAAACTATACATCTAATGTTCTGGTAGAGGATTGAGATTGAGGTGGATACAACAGTACCTAAATACTGCTCCAACAAACTATACATCTAATGTTCTGGTAGAGGATTGAGATTGAGGTGGATACAACAGTACCTAAATACTGCTCCAACAAACTATACATCTAATGTTCTGGTAGAGGATTGAGATTGAGGTGGATACAACAGTACCTAAATACTGCTCCAACAAACTATACATCTAATGTTCTGGTAGAGGATTGAGATTGAGGTGGATACAACAGTACCTAAATACTGCTCCAACAAACTATACATCTAATGTTCTGGTAGAGGATTGAGATTGAGGTGGATACAACAGTACCTAAATACTGCTCCAACAAACTATACATCTAATGTTCTGGTAGAGGATTGAGATTGAGGTGGATACAACAGTACCTAAATACTGCTCCAACAAACTATACATCTAATGTTCTGGTAGAGGATTGAGATTGAGGTGGATACAACAGTACCTAAATACTGCTCCAACAAACTATACATCTAATGTTCTGGTAGAGGATTGAGATTGAGGTGGATACAACAGTACCTAAATACTGCTCCAACAAACTATACATCTAATGTTCTGGTAGAGGATTGAGATTGAGGTGGATACAACAGTACCTAAATACTGCTCCAACAAACTATACATCTAATGTTCTGGTAGAGGATTGAGATTGAGGTGGATACAACAGTACCTAAATACTGCTCCAACAAACTATACATCTAATGTTCTGGTAGAGGATTGAGATTGAGGTGGATACAACAGTACCTAAATACTGCTCCAACAAACTATACATCTAATGTTCTGGTAGAGGATTGAGATTGAGGTGGATACAACAGTACCTAAATACTGCTCCAACAAACTATACATCTAATGTTCTGGTAGAGGATTGAGATTGAGGTGGATACAACAGTACCTAAATACTGCTCCAACAAACTATACATCTAATGTTCTGGTAGAGGATTGAGATTGAGGTGGATACAACAGTACCTAAATACTGCTCCAACAAACTATACATCTAATGTTCTGGTAGAGGATTGAGATTGAGGTGGATACAACAGTACCTAAATACTGCTCCAACAAACTATACATCTAATGTTCTGGTAGAGGATTGAGATTGAGATGGATACAACAGTACCTAAATACTGCTCCAACAAACTATACATCTAATGTTCTGGTAGAGGATTGAAATTGAGGTGGATACTACAGTACCTAAATACTGCTCCAACAGTGAAAAGTCAACATGACCAGGAACATCCAATGGCGATACTGAAGAACTGAAATACAGCGCCAACAACAGAAGGTCAACACAGGCTAGACCCAGAGAGATATCGGGAATTCTAAGCAAGAGAGAAGAATTAGTTACACAAAAATCTGACATATAACAGCAAAAGTCGTATTTTACTTAATTAACAATTTGTAATTGAAAAATATTGATAAGCCTATATATATGCTACAAGAGGTTGAACATAGCTATGACACATGATTGTTATGTACATTTTAACCAATTTTGTTTTCCGACTCCTATCCATTCATTTTTTTTAATTATATATTATTCGCCTTGATTTCTTTATAATCTACTTAATTTTTTATAACATTCTGAACAACCACTTTATTATGATGGCAGATTAATAAAAATATTTTTACATAAATAGTCTCTTTAAAAAAATTCTTTCAAAATAAATATTATCTGTAGAATTTATATACCCATTTGATATTACCCAGAAAAATTCTGTACTTCAGATTTTAGATTGAAAAGCATGCTTTCAGGATTGAGTAATTTACTCTCTTAATCCTGACCGATTACAGCAGAATGTGCATCATATAGCAGCCCCAGTACGGACCCTGATCCCTACACTTATAAACATGATTTCAATCTCTCCAGATATGGTTTACAGTTTTACACTACTTCAGTTCACAGAACCAGATCATATAAAACCTGATAAACTAAGCTAGTTTGTAATTCACAAAACATTCTCAAATATACCCTAAAAATTTTGAAATGATTTCTGAGTTTTTGGTTTATTTCATGACATTTTTAAGAATTTATCCTATATAGAAAATTTGTATGAAATATAAATTAAAGCTGACTATACTTTGATGTGCAAAGCCTACTCAGCTTAAGACAAATACTTACTTTTTTCCTTTGGGAAAAACATATTTTTAAAATTACATTTAGTAAAATAGAAAAGAGAAAGCGGATATTTTTAGATTTAAAGTAGTCTCAACCAACCGGATAAACAAGTTATAAATAATCACATTTTTGTTTTTTTATCAAAAGCATCAACTAGTCATTAGAGGATCCTATCAATATTGTATACACCACAGGGAAGCTTCCTCAGGCTGCAACAAGCTCCACACATTTACCGTCTCAACCGTCTCAACGTACAGCAGATCATGTCTCACCGTAAAGCAGATAATGTCTCAACCGTACAGCAGATCAAAGGTGGAGAATGCAACCTGCATGATAAGTGTGACCTTCAAAATGACAGGAAAAAAATGTAAATGTCGAAATTAATTTCCTATCTTGGGTCCAGAAAGAGGCTTGGTTGATGTTGCTTATGACAGCTCTTATGCTTGTGACCTTCTGGCGCCTGAAACCTTTAAATTCCAACAGGAACTAAAACTGTCATTCAGATCAACAGCATGAAGCCCATATATCTCTACCCTATAAAACATGTGTAACATGCTAGATAGACACCCATTACAACACTTTCAAGGTCAATGTTTTTAGAGTAACTGCTTGTTGTCATGACTACGACCGAGTCACAATGACAACAACATCATCACCTTGCTTGACAATGAATTTCAACTCTATTGCTCAATAATAGTCACATATATATACATATACCAACATGTGCCTGACCTTGTAAAGCTTATTAACTTGTTCATCCCTAAAATGTCATGATGGACTATTCCAACCTTTGAATTGGAAGAGTTCAAATGTGTCTTCACACACATGTTAAGTGTTGTTGCCCATCAACTTTAGCTAAGCTGTTGTAAAGAGGGAAAAACCCACAGAAAACAAAGATATTTTGTGAGCATCGCAATGCTATTTTGATACATGTACAGTTAAACCTGATATAGCTACTGCTTTTTCCTGTGACATCAGCATTTTACTGACCTTGACATTGAATCGACCTGAATGTTTTGCTGACCTTGATCACAAACCTTGACATCGTATTGAATATTCCAAACAACTATCTAAATCAATATTGATTTTAAACGTTAAAATCTAAAGAAACAAATTTATCTGTAATTCAGCATATTTTATTTACATCATCACATGATGTTATTTTGCCCAGAGGCACAGATATATGTGTCGAGCACTTTAAAGTTCCGCCATAAACAATAGCATCGCACCTGCTGTCAGCCACTCCATTACAATTTTAGATTGGCAGGGATTCATCTGATCTAAAAGCAGACAGGTTTTTCGTCTGTCATGAATATATTACAAATTCATTAAAACAACATGCATACTCCATTCTGGTTTCTACACCGACTCTTTTACCTCTTCAGACACATGTGAACTCTTCCAATTCAAAGGTTGGAGTAGTTCATTATGGAATTTTAGGGATGTTTGCGTTAAATGAGTTAAAATCAATTGATATCAAATTGGACGTTTTACTTGGAATAGCAATACTTGTACAGCTATATGTTTATTAGACTGGCACCTGTCTCTAGAATATTGAATTATTAAGAAAAGAAAAAACTCTAATAATTTTGATCACTTGCATTGGATGTCTGATTCTAGAGTTCTAAACTAGGGGGAGATAAGCTAGTAATAAAATGCAGCTTAGAGGCTGGTGGCCAGTCTATATGTTTATTAGACTGGCACCTGTCTCTAGGAAATTGAATTATTAAGAAAAGAAAAAAACTCTAATAATTTTGATCACTTGCATTGGATGTCTGATTCTAGAGTTCTAAACTAGGGGGAGATAAGCTAGTAATAAAATGCAGCTTATAAGGGGCTAGTGGGCCAGTCTATGTTTATCCATGTCCAAAAATAAAGTAAAGATAAGTATATTTTCCCATACAGGATCTGTATGGCCCTCTACACCGTCCCACTCCCAACAGATACATGTACCGTTACATGAGAGTACCTGTTCTGGACACATTTAACAAAGTGTGTAGGCTCGGTAATTATATCTCAGTTCCTGATCAATCCAATGTTTATCAAGAATGTACTTTTGAAATGTGAGTCCGGAAATGCTGGCAGGTGATTAACAGCACATTTGTAACTTCACCGAGTAGGCCGCTAATGTTAGGTAGTCATAACGATTATTCAAAAGGTGAACACAAACAGGAAACTAGGCATTAATGAGACAAATTTATCATACTTATCACAATCAGGTCACTCTATATTGAAAAGAACCTCTAATTTTTTCACTTTTGAAATCTGCAGACTTTCCTACATCTATGATTTTGCTTTTGAATGAAATTCCACAACTCATAACCCTTTCACCACTGTAGACCATAATGGACTCATCCAGATCAATGCATAGTAGAGTCTACTTAAGTTACATAGGGGTGAAAGGGTTAATAGCCAGTACACCATCACATCATCCTCAGAAAAAAATATTGTCATAAAGTGATGTGTCTTTTGACCAAAAAAATGTAAGAACCTGGATCACACTGTATAGATGATTCTCTAGTAATTATTACATACAGTGCAATCAAGACAGATATACCCGGGTTGGTTGGTTTAGTTGGTTGATGGGTTTATAGACTCCTTTTCACAGGCAAAGCCCGTGTTCTGTCGTCTTGAGAGGGTAAGTCTCCAGCTTACTGGGCCCTCGGTGATTCAAAATGATCTTGCCCGTCCAGATCACGCCCTAAGGTCGGTCAGCTCCTTAGATGCGGATAGGCTGTCGTCACAGTTACATACAGCACGTATACGGGAGCGTGGAACACGTCCTTTAAACAGCTTCACTGTCCTCCTACACCCGGGTAGATGTAGTTGTATATATATGAGCATAACTAACAGGTATGTATGATTTCTACTGTTGGACCTTGCACATAACAAATACAGGTACCGGGTAAGTAATTATTACAGGTGAAAAGTCACCAGGTAAACGACAGCTGTATCCTGTTATTAAATATCACATTAATATATATACAAACAAATCACCCAAAAGTTTGACAGAAATCTGACAGGTAAGTAAGTCCAAGTGAAGGGTCCCTCAGGTGCCCTGTAAACACCAACCATTATACAGGTAGCACAGATACACCCCCTAGGGGACTTCATTTGGATCCCTACAGGGGACTCAGACCCCCAGCTAGTAGATTTGTTATCTAAATCTGATGGTACAATGACAAAGGAGCTATATGTTAGCTACCTGAGGCTGGAGGTGTTGATACAAAATAGCTGTGGTCAGTGTGGTCAGTGGTCAGTGTACATCTGGTCAGTCTGTACTGCCTTGTGGTCATTATAACTGACCACAAGTGAAGGGGTCATTTAAAACTTGACCAACATTTACACTAATACATATATAGGATAGACGGCTCATTCTATCCCTGTCTCCTTTTTCTATCCCTTCACTCCATACTTTATCCTTCTACTCGTTTTCCTGTCTTTTCTACATCTGCTGGATAACCGAACTACTAAGTAGTGAAGCGGACGTAAAACCTATCAATCAATCAACACATACATCTTCTTCACTAGCAAATTATTAAAGTAGAATTTTTGCTTTTGAAAAAATAAAATACTAATGTTCACCAAGATGTTGTTCAAAACATCAAGATATCCTTATAGTGTCATTGTGAATTGTTGGTCTCTTACAGTTTTGATTTTAAACATATTTTATTTGCAAAAATACAAAAGGGATTAGACACAAGTTATAAACCTTACAGTTCGTCTTCTCCCTTAAAACAATAATGATGACATATACATAAGTTAATGTCGGTGTTCCATAATTGTTCCGATGTTTATGTTGTATTTGATTAAATGATGTTTAAATCACTTGCAAATCGATTTTTCGACCTCTGCGTCATTCACATACATTATCTTTGAATCCATTCTATGCAAAGAAATAATGAAATTTGGCCAAATATCAAATTGAAAAGATATGAAATTCCGCTTGCATTCCATCAATTTCCAATCATATGATAATTGGAAATAATTCTATTTTTATTCGACTTATATAATTACTTGTTATTTATACCCTATATATATATATGACACAGATGACACCAGTGTCAGAAATGTTAGCCAGCCCACAAAATCATAATCATATGCATATCAAAATCATGAATATTCATGACCTACTGTAGGGGGTTCCAGATAGAAAACTCTGCCTGCAGGGCATTTAATGCAATCTACAGCAACATGTCAAATTAGCATATTTTCTTTGTTCTACAAGTTTTAAATTCACCAAGATTTTTTATCTGTCATGAATTAAACATTGTGAAAATTTTCAAATAGTTAAAATGTTCCACATAAAACCAACATATGTTTGAAATGACTGGAGACGCACTGCACTCAGAGATAACAGGAATGTTTTTCTCTTATTACAAAAACTAGATAAAATCATAGAATACAACCCGCCATTACATCTGTTTCGAAAACATGTAACTTCCGAAGAGGGAAAAATCTTCAGTATCATGATAATGTTTGAAATCAGAAAAAATCTTGCAAAAAGAGACAGCTTTAGTCCCCAGGCACAGATGAAATTCTATCAATTCTACATTGTTTTTTTGTACATATGCATTTCCTATTTGTTTTATTTGAGAGGTTCCTGCTCTAATGAGGCACCTGCCCGAAGATATTTTAAAATTAAAAACATGACAAGAATATGAATTGTAAAATACAGGTTTTTGTTCACATTTCCTGAAACTGTCTTGTTGAGTTACAACGTAGTTTCACTTCTTTTGCAATCAAAATATTGCTGTAACAATCAAAATATTGCTGTAACAATCAAACAATCAAAATATTGCTGTAACAATCAAAATATTGCTGTTACAAGTTTATTGAACAGAAGCTAAGTTATCATGGTAACCATTTGTGGATAATTAGTGTCTCAGATTGTTATACTTAAATATTTATACCACGAATGCCCTAATAAATGCATTCTACTAGTCATTGCTTGGCACCCTTAAAATGTCAAATACGGCATGTTCAAAACCGTTGTTGAGATGTTGAGGTATCCCTTTATTACCTGGCATGTTTAAGTTATATTAACAAGATATTGACTTGGCAGGGAGGGTGGGGGGGCACGTTATTTCTTAATCATGCAGTATGTATCTGTAGCGGCTTCCTTTATATAATGAGACTGAAAATTACCTAAAATAAAAGTCTACAATATGGGTTTACCATTTACCAGGACTCCGATAGGTAGACCACACACCTGCGATATTATTAACTCATTCACCCCTATAGACACATTTGAACTCTTCCAATTCAAAGGTTGGAATAGTTCATTATGAAACTTCAAGAGTGTAAGGGTTCACCTGCTGTTTCTGTATAATAATATTATTGATGTCTCACTATAGGGATGACATCAGATGATTGGTCATACCCTAACAATGACAGAAGATGATTGGTCATACCCTAACAATGACAGAAGATACTGATAGCCACTGATGTTATTATATTGATACAGTAAGTGGCGATCAGGGAGTCACTCCCTATTGATCCGTAATTACGGCACACTGGTCTTAATTGTGTTTGTACAGGTACATATGTATGCATCATTAATGTCCTAATAAGGAACAAAAGATTGAACATCGCGATCTCCTAGGTAGCAGATCAGTTACCCGTTAAAATATATAATTAATGAATCTCCATGGATATGCTGCATACATCTTTGAATAAAAGAATAAAAGAATACCATGCCCACTATACTTGCAAGGGTTTGGTTTGTTTGCGTTTTACATCCTATTAACAGCTATGGTCATTTAAGGACGTGCCAGGTTTTAGTGGTGGAGGAAAGCCGGAGTTCCCTGAGAAAAAACACCACCTATAGCCAGTACCTGGCGACTGCCCCATATGTACATTATAGAGCTCAAACCCAACACCCAGCAGTGGAAGGCTAGTGATAGCAGAACGTCAGACACCTTAACCACTTGGCCACCGTGGACCATCACTTACAAAGACTAACTATTTTTGGAGGAAACTCCAGATTTTAGCCTTCGTTTAGTTCTCAGTGATATTTGTGTCACAAACATTTTAGTCCTTGACACGTGATTTTCCTATTGGACTCGTAAAAAGCTTGAAATGTTGGAAGACATATACAGCAAATTACCAACAGTGCAGGTCGCTCTGGGTATTCTGAAAAGTAATATTATTTGAAAATTTGACATTTCAAATAATGGGGGGTGGGAGTTAGGGGGGGGGGGAGTTAGGGGAGGTTTACAAGCTGGTGTTTGTCAGGATCCCTAAAATATAAGCAGACATAATGTCAGCTCTATATAAATATTTGGGAACTCCCATCTTCCTAATTTGAACAAATGACAAAATAATTTGAGACATAATTTAATTTTGAAAGTTTTTTTCTTAAAGTGACATTATAATTAGCAAGTTTATGTGCACAAGGACAATTATACATGTAGATCCCAAAAAAAAACATGGTGGTTTTTTTAAGAAGAAAAGTGCATTTCCTAAAGTCCATTTTGCTATATATATATAAAACATTGCCCAAGGAAAATTTATTAAATGAATTTTGTACACTGCCATTATTAAAATCTTCAGTTTTCTTTTTGGGATTTTTGGAATTTTGGATTTTGCTTTTATATAAATTGGTTGCTAACTGTAAACTTTGTTATGAAATCTGGTTATGTTGACACTTTGTGCATTATGTATTCAATGACTTTATTAACTCATTCACACCTGAAGACGCATTTGAACTCTTCCAATTCAAATGTTGGAATAGTTCATTTCAAACTTTCAGGGGTGAATGAGTTAAGCATGCTTACCAACTGAGATATTTTTGTATTACTGTATTATTCATGACAATGTTTGGTCATTGAATCAACTGTACCACACTCTGATCAGTTGACAAGCTTTCGTTAATTCTCTTTTGTCCTGGTGTTTAGGTTCCACTGTGACCTCACTGATTATGAGTCAATAAAAGAGCATATTATCAAAGACACACGATACATTTTAGGCAACATCAATTATCTCGTTAGTCATCCAAGCTTTTGTCAATTTTTGTTTGTCCAGGTGCGTCATAATGACTTTGTTGAGGAGAAAAATAAATTACATCACTTTCCCCCCCCGGTCACACATTTGAACTCTTCCAATTCAAAGGTTGGAATAGTTCATTATGAAATTTTAGGGGTGAATGAACTAACAAGAGAATATAAAGACACATAGGATACATATTGTCAATCTTAATTATAACTTATTACAAGTCAAGTGGATCGTATAATTAATTGTCCCGAGTACTGATCATTTATTTCATTGGCCTGAGTACTGATCATTTAATTAATTTCGTCAATATGTTTACCAAAATGTCATGATGACCTTACTGAGGGGAAGAAGGGATAGAGAGCTGAGGATGGATATTGACAGATACAAGATACATACTCGTATCAACAAATACAATGATCTCAATGACAGCCAATATTAGTCATTTAAGCTTCATTTTATTAATCTATTCATATCATATGTAACTGTACCTTCACCACTGAGGAGAGAATTTGTAGGGGGGAAGAGAGAGAGCAGTGTGAAACATTGACCGATACACAATAGGTACAGTTATCAACGACAACAGTTATTTCATCAGTGAAACATTGACCGATACACAATACGTACAGTTATCAATGACTACAGCTATTTCATCAGTGAAACATTGACCGATACACAATATGTACAGTTATCAACGACTACAGTTACTCAGTTTTAGTTTATTTTTAATTGCCCAGTGCCCATATTTATGAAACCATTCTCATGCTCAAACTCAGATTTTGTGCTCAAACACAATGTCTTATTTCATTGATAAATTGATTAAAAAAAAAATACATTTTGTGAATGATCTGGAAGAATTTTGAAGAGACTTTCGACCGAATACCCCTTTCGGTGTTAAAACTAAGTTTCTTAACAGTGTGCTAATTATAAGATTTTAAGCCAGTAACAAAAAGTAGGTTTCAGCAGAGTCCGTGTTTGAGCACGAGAACGGCTTCATGAGTATTGCCCCTGCATGTGCAGGTGTACATGCGTAATCTTGACTTGCTGGAGGATAGAAAACAGGAAGAAAGAAATCAAAAGGAGGAAGAAAGAAATCAAAAGGAGAAAGAAAGAAATCAGAGAGAATAGTAGCAGGAATGGACAGTATATTTTACACAAAACAAACACTGTGATTGATTATCTCATTTAAGCTCAATTTGTTTTAAATTTGTGTTTGTCCATGTGTATATATCTATGTCACTTCCTTATTGAGGACAGAATTCGCAGAGGAGAAAGAGAAGGATATGTTAACGGACAGACCTTGTCACCGAGTACAGTCAAATAAATCATTTGATAAATTTGCACAGATTTATTATTTTTCAAACAGATCTATGGCATAAACAAGCTTGTGTTAATGTGAGTCTGCAAATGTCACTGATGCAGGTTTGAAAGAGGAGGTCAAAAGGGGACTGCATGCAGATATAAAAATCGGCGCTTATACAGCCAAATACTTGTATGGATAAATTTACCTATATATACCAACTTATTATATATATAACAAGTTAGAGTTAATTTGACACAACAATAAATCATTGGAAAAGGTATACTAATATGACACTAGGTGACAAACTGTGAAATCCTGCATGTAAATAAGCAGAACCATTCAGGCTACATATTCATTGAACTATTTTATTTAACTCATTCACCCCTGAAATATCATAATGAACTATTCCAACCTTTGAATTTGAAGAGTACAAATGTGTCTTCAGGGGTGAATGCGTTAAACCATCAAGATTCTTTTGCTTAATTTCAAATATTGTAAACCTTAAATATAGCCCAACAGTATGACATGTACATTGGTAACGAGATGGTTTGAGCATATTTATCCAGGTCATTAAGGCAATGGACTTGGGGTCTGATTTTGTAAAAAGTAGAAAACTTCGAATTTTTTCTAAGAACATTTTGTGATGATCACTTTTGTAAGATATGCACGGTAACATTAGTATATATCATTATGATCAGATTTCCAAATACCCTACGTCCTGACTAGATCCCAGGGAGAGACACAACACGTTACCACATAGGACATTAGATGACAATCCCCTGTGTATGATAAATTGCATGTACCATATTATAATACAATACATTGTATATCTACACACCTAATAACGACCAGTAGATGACCAACAGGGTAATGGTGAAGGATCAAATATTCATGGTGTAAACTTGTTCCAGTCGGCCGTGTCAGGGTGTCAATATGTCTACCAGAGTACTAACCTCCAATACACCCACTAGATATTCATGGTAATGGACCCCAGGTGAGGAGGAGACTGGTCGGTGTGTCTGGTCATTGATAAGGCTGACAGCTGGTCATTGTGGCGGTCTGCTATAGTGCCTATACTGCCTGATGTGTGTACTATACAGCATAATCACCATATGTCAGAGAGTCCTATGACCATATTCATGAACCGTTCTGATTCTTGTAACTCAACCTCTCTGATTAAATCATGTCAAATGATCAAAAAGTCAACTGTAAACATTGAAAATAGTATTTGGTTAATAAGTTTCTTCATTTTTTTTTCTCCAAATGATTTCCTGATATTTTTTTTATTAATTCATAACCAGAACAAGTAATTTGTCTATTAGGCTTGACCAAAAATCTGTGACAGAGCTTGAGAACGATTTCAGGAATACGGGCCCTGAATACAGGTCTATACAACGACTTTTCTGGGTATTTTAGGAATTGCTATCAAGTCAAAATTGAAAAAAATAGTGGAATTTGGAATGGTTGCATAGATCTAATATGTAAATATCTAGCAATGTAACTTTCTGAAATAATAGAAAAATAAATACATTCCTTTCAAGAAGTTTCTTCTTAACATAACCCTAATTGTTTTGTCTGGCCTTATCGCCAACGACAACATAAATGACAATTTTGATTCGACACATCTGGAACAATTTACATATAATGACAATCATAGTGGAGAATGTGACAAACAAAATATCTGTAATATCTGTAGATGATTAAATTCATAAAATCTGGTTGATAATTACAATAATGACACACCAAGAAAATAAAAATACCTGTATTATATCATTGGTTTTCACACCTACAGGTAATACCTGAAATTACGACAAGCCCTTGTCTAATGACGGAAGTATTGAGTCTCTACGAACATCAAATATGCATTGTAAACTCATCCGACGGAGACCGTCATTACGTCCGCCCAGAGGATTTTTGCCTCCCAGGTACGCTAATAATTGATGCTTCTAATCGATCCCCACAGTTTCCACCTGTTAATCCTGTCATAGCTCTACTTAATTCTGACAGGTGAGGTTAATTGTACCTGTCCACGTTAAATCTCGTAATCAATTCAAATATTTTGATAATACTTTTTTAATTATTCTACAGAAAGTTTATATAAAAGCATATTTTTTACATATTTTACAAATGCAAAATACATATTTCACGAAAACCATACAAGACAACATATAATGAGTCATCTCCCCTTGGTACTGATTCAATTCTCAAATATTTCACTTTTTTCCCCAAAAATAAATCTCCATTTTAACCTCATGTGTCATATCACGTGTTCTGCAATTAAAATCATTCCTTCAGGGCTTTTCGTTCCTGTATAACAAAACTTAATTTTCATAAATTACTAGCCTTTTCTTATGGAAATATATAACATAAATTACTAGCCTTTTCTTATGGAAATATATAACAAACAGCTTTGCAATATTTAAATGCTTACTTAAAGCAGTCTAAATTCATGTTGAGCTTAAGTTTAATGTTTATATACTCAACTGCTTGAAATATGTTTCATAAAAAAGAACCATCTGATTTCACACGAACAACAGTCTTAGAATTTAAAAGTCTATAGCTATAGATTTATCGTTAAAAAAACACAGAATTATAACACCATAACACTAGCACGGATCTATCTTCTCCGTAAATCTCGCCCAAACCCTAAAGTTAGAATGCCTCACTAGTGCATGGTCTTTAATGTTCAAAATCAATATTTACAAACGCACACAAGTGAAATACATGCGCAAGCTATTGCACCGTCTATAGTAGTTTGATCCAGTCGTTTGATATGCAACAGAGCTCAAACACTTCCAGGCTTTGAGTACAATTTTAAAGCAAAGACGTTTTTATGTTTTCTAGTTAAAATTCCAATGGCTGCCGATTTGAATCCTTTCGTGCCGGTTCCGCTGCTGTCCTATACTGTAGCAGCAGACAGAAGTCTACGATATACAATGTACATCTGTGATTGCTATTCATGTCCAATTTCTTGATTCTCGCAATCACTTGATGCTGTATACACATGCGTAGCCTAGGGCTACATGGAATATGTATACCACTATTTTAATTTATAGTTAATTAGCAGGGAAAAAAATACTTTAAAGACCCACTGGTCAGTCAGACTAGGGTCCAACTCAAGGACTAGAAATTAATTTTAAGACCCACAGGTCAGTCAGACTATGGTCCAACTCAAGGGCTAGAAATTACTTTTAAGAACCAGTCTAGTTGTTTCTGATTTAACTAATCCATGTGAAAATTCCAAACACCCAATATTATTCAACATGTTAGATAAAATCAATTTTAAACTAGTCAACTATATGCTATTTTATTTTTGAGTCCATCTTGAGATTTCTCTAGTCTTACACTATCGAGCTTGTACTTTTTGATGAGCCCTGGGCCCTTTATTCATGACACCATTCTCATGCTCAAGCATGGATTTTGTGCTCAAGCCTAATTTCTTCTTCTGGCTATAAATTATTTTAAAATCTTATTTTATCAATGATTGGGGGGAAAAATTGAAGAGACTTAGAGCTAGATACTGTTTTCAATGATTACAATCGACTTTTTGATTGTTTGACATGATTTAAGTGAGCAACAAGAAAGCGGGTTTGAGCACAGAATTCATACTTGAGCATGAGAACGGTTTCATGAATACAGGCCCTGAACTTGCATTCATACTATAATGAACTTTAAAAATGTCATTCCATCCGAATGTAAAGAGAAATTCAGCAACTTTTGGCAGGGGCGGCTTTTAACCAACTCTTGACATTTATCCCAATATCAGAAGCCAAATAAATTTCATGGAGTTAAAACCAATGCCAAATATACTGTACATGTTTTTTAAAACCTAAAAGGCAATTTAAAGCTCATTCTGAGGAGACAAATGCATGCACCGCTATGTACTCTCAGGGGATCTTTTGTTTTTGAAAATATAATATTGCAGTTCGGGTTTTGTGCTTTTCTTGCGGGTCTCTTACACATTTTGAAAATCTTTGAATATTTCTCAGAAATGAGACTTCATTCCAGTATACTTATTACATTTCAAAAATCTGTTTCCCAAACGTCACTGAGATGAATAATTCATTTTTCTACTTTTCAAATATAAATCATATTAAAAGTCTGTCTTTTTTCCTTTTTTTCCATAAGTCTCTAGTAGACATATAAAGCAATACTTTATAAGACTTTTGTATCAAATGTTTTGAGGGAATCAAGCAATGTTTTTATCTAATGTATGAAATTGGATAATGTTTATCTACAAGAACCCGATACAAATATATAAATAGATCTAGATCTTCTACAAAGTTCAAATAAGCTTACTCTAACTGTTATCTCAATCATTCAAATTTCAAAGCTTTGCAAATTCTGCAGTGTATCTGTGCACATACATATTTTGAGGAAATCAGATTTTACCATTGACATCAATGCTTGATAACTATTTGTAGATGATATTCCATACTCCAATCTTACAAGCAATGCCTTAGTACTAGTATAAAACCATCATTAACTCATTCACCCCTGAAATTGCATAATGAACTATTCCAACCTTTGAATTAGGAGAGTTCAAATGTGTCTTCAGGGGTGAATGAGTTAATATCATATTTTTGTATACATACTCTTCAATATCAATTAGTAGTTGTTGAAAATTGTTAGTGATGATTTTACCTATTTTCGACAGGGGTCTGTACATGTGCCTTGTGACTCAAATTTGGAACATAAATGATATTGCATACAAATTTGGGGAAAAAAAAGTAGATTTTTGCAAATGTTCTTGGGAAAATTTATTTAAAATATATCCAGGGAAACAGGCTTTATTGAGGCACCAAATTAACTTTAATCACTTTGTTGTTTTGATATAATGATAATAAATGTTGTGATATATGTCCACTAACAAGCCATAAACTGACAGTTTTATAATTGGCCATAATGAAAACATCTTTTAACAAGCATATATCCACACTTGTGCATCACTCAACTGAACATGACAAGCCATGAGAGTTTGAAGCAGAATCAGTAACAATTGCAGTTAAAAAGTTTCTTGATTTACCACCATTTTTACATGTAAACTGTTACTTCAATTTCTAGAAATTACTTGAAATTCTAATGAAGATTTTTTCCCAAATGAATTTCTGTTTTGACAGTGACCAGTTTATATTCAAAATCCTAAGCATTGAAAGACACAAGGATTTTAATAGTCTAATGTTAATTGCAAAATTAAATTAAAATTGGCAATGTCAAAACAATGTATACATTTCTTACCTTGAATTGCTACAATTGTATACTGCAACTTCTAATACATTGTTTACATCATGTAATACAATGTATACCCTGTACATTGTATCACTACATACAATGCATGTATATATGTATTACAATGTTGTAAAGCATCTGAAATAAATTTAACATTTATGTTCTAAAAGATAACTGTCTCACCTCATTTAGAAATAAACTATTTTTTAAACAGATTCATCATTACAAGGTTGACTGCGCTCGTGGTATGGTGAAGGGATAAGATATCGCGATCGGACAAAACAGAACATTTCAACAAACGCTGAAAGTTCTGCTAATATCCCCAAGAAAGATATTTAGGTAAATATCCCCTTTAGCTGATAGTCCTGTGTCTAGGTACACGTTCCATGGGATTGAACACTCTAATCGGGGGCCTAAATCTTGATAACGGCAAAGTTTACTCTCAAAAATTAAACGTGATCCGTTGTGTATTTCACGTCTTCATTGTGTATTCCGACACTTTCCGACGTTATCGTCTGAAAACGTCGATGACAGACCAAATAAATATGTTTATAGAGATAGGATAACGTCGATTCACCTGTCAAATATTGTTATTTCACTGTGTAAAAAGTTTTAAAAAGTTGTACCCCCCGTATCGTCTTACCTTTCACTGAAGTTACCACTAGTAAACACAGAAGACTGACGAAGCCTTGTATCATCTCCGGTCGGCTCTCCCTCGCCCCGGGGGCCATGGTTGGCCCTAAAATCCAAATACACAAATAAAATCGATTCTACAGGATCTCACGTTATATAATAATCCATCCTAATGTCGAGAAATCATGTTAAAAACAACCGAACGGAGCCATCGGATCCCTAACCGTGCGCCATGATTCTCTACGTACAATGGAGGCTAGTGACTCCAAGACGAGGTCACCCAAATATGGATTCCCGCTCATTTGCATAATAAACACCCGATAGATGGCGCTTCTTACCGGAAGTGCAAGTCTGTTTTAGATCAAAGCGAAAACGCAGGTATTATTCTTCTTCAGGAATGAAAGTAAGCGTGACTTACGAGGAATGCTATTCGTTGCAGACGATTTGTAGTGTTGTTACGCTGAGCTGAGCATGAATAGAAACATTAGCACGGGGCAATAAATACTAAAACCGCCATACCGTTCACAGTTCTGATGTTATTATGCAAAGTATA
Organism: Mizuhopecten yessoensis; assembly: GCF_002113885.1. NCBI lineage: Eukaryota > Metazoa > Mollusca > Bivalvia > Pectinida > Pectinidae > Mizuhopecten > Mizuhopecten yessoensis. The sequence continues at coordinate 450,741 of NW_018407155.1, read as the reverse complement.
TAAACCTGGAGATAAGATCGGTAAATTGTGGAAATAAAAGTCATACCTTTCAGGGTGTATATGTTATTTAACTTTTTAACTCAATAAATGTTTGCCTTTATAGTTTATGTTGTTGTATGTATTGGTGGAAACATGGACCAACAACATGTAATGACAGACCAAGATAGAGGCTTTTGAGGGACTCGGGGATGTTTCACCGCCCGGGAGTTGTCTTTTACAACCCTACTACTAAATCGGTAACTTACGAAGATATAGTTTTAGACTAGTATTTGTTAAGGAACCTCCATTGCCAATCACATCTCATGCATTTTCATTTTGAGATCTAACATATCATTTTTTATCCTTGGAAGAAAGTTGCACCAGAGACGTATATATTACAACCATTTTGTTGGACGCTTCAAATGACACCTCTTAATTTTTGAGAGATATTTTTATTATAAAAAGCGTATACCAATTGAAATCACTGACGATAACTTGTTGAAAAAACCATGGAAGATGTTCTAGTATTTGGTTAACAGAAATATACATTTTGTAAAAATACAAGATACAAATAACATGAATTATTAGCTTTGAAGAGCTATTCTTACGACAGAAAATATCACAGTCCGCATAGATGTAACAAAACACGTAATAAGGAAAAAAAAGCACATCAAAATTGAAACTTTAACAGTATACCAGCGTATTTAGCTTATAGGGTTTAGCGTCCTTTTACTGAACAGCTAAAGTACTTTAAGAACATGCCTATATATATGTAATAAAACCATTTCATAATCTCTGTAGCAAAATGTCATGGTTAAATAATTATCGAAGAAATCTAACAATCAAATGTTTAATTGACTATACGTCAGGACGATTTAATGATAAAAATGTGATAGTGATTTTATTTTGAAGCTGATAATGAAGGTTAAATGTTTTATAGCTTTTTTATGAAGTTATTATTTCATGTCGCGTTATTTTAACCGCTGTTTGTTATAATAAGGCATTCATGCATTCATTAATAATTTATCTAGTATTTTTATGTTCTAACTGATATGCAAATCAATTAGTTCTATTCGGAGTATAAATAGTTTTTATAAAGTCTGTCACTCATGTCAATTTTAATAAAGGTCATTAAAAAAGTTGACGAAAAAACACATACATTGGATAAATATCACTATACACACAACCAATATTGTTTGTGTATTTTACAAACTGGTGAATCTCTCATTGAAGATATAAATTGGATCGATGAACAACTTTTTTTTTTTTTTACATGTAATTGATTAATGCAAATCGAGAATTTGTATGCGGGGTTATATAGCCTTTTTATGAAATGTGTATTTCGTGTCAGCTTATCTAAAATGGTGGATAAATATGCATTAGTTACATTAATGAACTACTGTTTTTTATTCGAATTGATATATGCAAATTCAGAAATATGATTGGGATTACATAGTTCTTTTATGAAGTATACATTTCATGTCAATATCCATCATTTTCATACGAGACTGGTGATACTCACGCGCTGCAGTAAAATGATACATTGATAATCTCGATCATCAAGACGCTTATGTCCTATCCAACAGGAGAACAAGCATCTGATGATCAAGACCAATATATCATTATTCGCCCTCTGTTTCAGCAGTAGTGTAGGCAATTTTGATTTCCAAGTTTTTGCCCCCTACTATCACCGATGAGTCTTAGAAGGACGCAGCAACTGTGTGATTTAATGTAATTAAGTTTTGGTGCAATCACTTGTATGTGTGGTACGGCCATCTTTTTCACAACTTTGATGACAATCACTTCCAAAATGCAACGTATGTTGGTGTATATGCCTCCTGCCGAAGCCCCCC
>NW_018407155.1:394719-444592 GCF_002113885.1 Mizuhopecten yessoensis | reverse complement strand
CACCCCCGCGCCCCCTCCGCGCCCCCTCACACACACATCACCACTTGTATTCATTATTATGTAAGTCTATACGTGCTTGTTTTTTCCCCTTTCCTTTTTTTTCATTATCAGGGATTCAAGCCCTTACAGTAATGTGTGTCAATAAAGTCATAAAAAATCAGGGTTAATCAACTGTTTTTACAAGTGTCTGGCCCCTATGCTCTCACGTGGCTTGTCCCTTAATGTTGTCACGTGTCGGGTCTCTCTGTTATCAAGTGTCGAGTCCCTGTCTTATCACGCTCCGACGCATGTGTTTCCGCATGTCCGGTCCCTGTGTTATCAAGTGTCTGGTCCCTGTGTTGTCACGTGTAAGGTCCCTGTGTTCTCAAGTGTCTGGTCCCTGTGTTATCACGTATCTGGTCCATGTGTTGCCACGTGTTCGATCGGGTCTCTCTGTTATCAAGTGTATGGTCCCTGTCTTATCACGTTCCGACTCATGTGTCCGGTCCTTGAGTTTACAAGTGATGGCCCCTGTGTTGTCACGTGTCCGGTCCCTGAGTTCACAAGTGATGGTCCCTGTGTTGTCACGTGTCCGGTTCTTGAGTTCACAAGTGATGGTCCCTGTGTTGTCACGTGTCCGGTCCCTGAGTTCACAAGTGTATGGTCCCTGGGTTGTCACGTGTCCGGTTCCTGGGTTCACAAGTGATGGTCCCTGTGTTGTCACGTGTCCGGTCCCTGAGTTCACAAGTGATGGCCCCTGTGTTGTCACGTGTCCGGTCCATGTATTGTCACGTTGCCGGTTCCTGGGTTCACAAGTGTATGGTCCCTGGGTTATCACGTGTCCGGTCCCTGGGTTCACAAGTGTATGGTCCCTGTGTTGTCACGTGACCGGTCCCTGAGTTCACAAGTGATGGTCACTGTATTGTCACGTGTCCGGTCCCTGGGTTCACAAGTGTATGGTCCCTGTGTTGTCACGTGTCCGGTCCCTGGGTTCACAAATGATGGTCCCTGTTTTGTTACGTGCCCGGTCCATGTATTGTCTCGTGTCCGGTTCCTGTTTTATCACGTGCCCGGTCCCTGAGTTCACAAGTGTATGGTCCCTGTGTTGTCACGTGTCCGGTCCCTGGGTTCACAAGTGATGGTCCCTGTTTTGTCACGTGCCCGGTCCATGTATTGTCTCGTGTCCGGTTCCTGTTTTGTCACGTGCCCGGTCCCTGAGTTCACAAGTGATGGTCCCTGTGTTGTCACATGTCCGGTCCCTGGAGTCACAAGTGTCTGGTCCCCGTGTTCTCCATTTTCCTATCCTTGTATTAGCAGGTGCTTGGCCTCTGTGTGATAAATATTAAGGCATGTTTTTCTTCAAATTCTGATATTGTACATAGGTATAAATCCCGGTTAATTATAGCTACATACTTTGACCATCCTGATATTGAATGTATACACATATTTTCCCTTTATTATGTAATACAGGAACATGATAATTAGTTGAGGGATGTCTAATCATACCCTCTACACACGTAAAACCCTATTATACTGTAACTAATTCTCTGGTCCCTGTAGAATGTGATCGTGAGCACTCGGTAAACCACTACTGCCGTTGCTAACTACAGCTCTCTCGGACGTTTTTCATTTTCGTATGTTATATATGTTATATAATGCATACTATAGGGGACTTGGCAGTTCATGAACGGTTCTGTTAAATTCACTAGAATCTAACATTCATAAGATTGTTCGGCAACGTTCAAAGCATACAAAACTTCAGGCTAAAGGGAGACCACTCGGAAGTTTAAACAAACTAGAGACTGCACACTTGAAAAACAATCCCACTCTCACCGATGGAGACATTTTTGGACTCTTTGAGATCTAAATTGTTTACGTTACCCTGTTAACAAAACAGTCAATCAACAGTATAGATAATAAATATTTAGTTTGGATGCCGCACTACTCTACTATTTAAAACGTATGATGCGTAGTGATGAAGATACATATTAGATTATAAAAGTAGTTCCACGCTTAGCTTTGGTCCGTGTTATACATTTATAATGAGTAGAACCGCAGTTGCCATATATACCATCGTCTTATACTTAGTTTTTTTCTGTTAAAGGACGTAAGAGCACCCTCCTCAGACTTGAGTGCATAGGTCGTTATTCCGACCCGAAGTCCTCGTAAAGGACCCGCTGATTTGCCCATTGTCTTTCTCTATAGCATATTTTAACCGATTTGATTGTTTTAGCAGTCACCAGAGACTCGGAAATTTTTCAAACTATGCACTATTCTCAATGTGGAGGAATGTTTTTATCCTGTTTCAAGAGCTTGATTAGATATAGTACAGGTATCTCCATGTGATCTTAGCTGTTGTAAAGTCGTAAAAATAAATAAACTAACAAACATTTACTGCCAAAGATGACGGTTACACTTGACCATACTAATTGGTTATTACATTTCAGCTGAGAAATTTATTATCTGTTTCTACAAAATGGTGTACAGAAGTTCAATAGATATGTTATTTATTCATGTAATTATTTTTTTCTTTATCTCGGGGGACCGTAAGTCCGTATTCCCGATGATATATATTTATTGTACAGGTGGGGATTTGTCCGAATAACACACGTGCCAGTCAGTCCCTCTTCTAGGGGGATATTCGTATCTTCCGTTCTATGCAATACATGTCAGCAGTATGTTATCACACCTCTACTGAGTTCTTCCTGTGTAAAAATATTACGATAAAATAACATATTTCCCTTAAATTGCTTAAATCTCTCCATCTGGGAGCTACTCCCGCCTCGGGAAATAGTGTTTCATCTCGGGGGATCATACGTTTGCTATTTCCCTCATTCCCATTCTATAACTGTATATTATTATACCTCTACTTATTTTACACTATACAAAAGTAACCACATAAACAAGCTATTTCCCCTCCAACTGCATGCCAGGGAAATAGTTCGTCTGGAAGGGTGCGATAGTTTTGAAACTATTTCCCCCGGAAAATGCGGGAAATTGAGTGACGTCGTGGGCGGGGCCTGACCGAATATTGACCAATCAGCGCAATCGAATTACGTCGGCAATTTCCGGACAGCGGAGCCGGTACTTTCTTGACCGACCTTCACCTCGCATTGTTGTTGACAGACGACAACAGAAATGGCGACCCCCAGGTTTTCTGTGTTGGACGAGAGCGAGTTGTCGGACATATTGGAGGCAAAAGACAGTTGCAACACAAAAAACAGTACAGGCATCCGTTACATTGCTCTCTAGCTACCTCACTGAAAAGGGTTTGGATATCGCGGACATGGAAATTCTCAAGATTTGTTTTTGTTTTGCTAATAAAGTGTCCCAACTGTTGACAATTTGTTGTCTTATAATATTTAGAATATTGTGAGGAAGTGTTCGTATCGGTATAAAAAGACAGTTGAAGTATGGGTATGAGGGATATAGCAAGTTTATGATCCCCCGAGGCCAGGACTATTTCCCGAGGCGAATTACTGTTAACTATCTGTACAGACCTTTATGAAACCAACAAAAATGTTCGAAATCGAAACGGGCATCTATAGCAACCAGAATATCTCGCTTCCTTTCTCTCCACATCCTGATTGTATGTTTGAAAACTTATATTTGATATTGTGTGTTGTATATTGTATAGCCATTCTTCAACATGTGGTTCTTCATTTTCAGTGTTAAATGTCAGAGATGGGGTTACCCTTTATTAATCACAGTATTCGTCCGACCGTCTGTCCCTCTACACTGTCATTTCCGGAGAGTATCTCGGAATCCAAAAAACTAAATTCTTGGCAGTTTGACACGGTGTTTATATTCGCGCACCGCTTCGCGCACTCGGGAATATATTCTTCCGCGCAATACACTCGTGCTTGCATATATATCTGATATGTAGATAAGCCAAAGGGTTTTGAAAGTTTCTAAGGTCAAGGTCAAGGTAACTGAAATTGGATATGATGATACACTGTGGTAAGCAGATATGCACAGGGGTTTAAACAGTTTCTAATGTCAAGGTCCAAACGACTGAAAGTTGACATGACGATACACTTTGATATGTAGATGGGCAATATGGGTTACATTTTTCTAAGGTCAAGGTCGGTGTGACTGACGTTTGACCTGGTGATACACTGTAGTATGTAGATGTGCAATCTGTGTTTAAAAAGTGTCTAAGGTCAACGTCCTGACCACTGAAATTGGATATGAGGATACACTTTGATATGTAGATGGTCAATATACGTTTAAAGAGTTTCTAAGGTCAAGGTCAAGGTGACTGAAACTGGATATGAGAATCACTGTGATATGTAGATGGGCAATAGGGATTAAGAATTTTCTAAGGACAGGGTGACTGAAAAAAGATATGATGAAATGCGTTCAAAACGTTTCTCAGGTCAAGGTGAGGATTACTGTTATTTGATATAGACTGAGGTATGGTCAGGTACATGGCGGGCGATTGGTGACATCACTGTTCTAGTGTTGTCTACTATACGGTACATGTAGTGCCGTATCAGTGGTTTATCAGAGCAACCCTGTGTATTGTTTTGCATCAAATGTGAGGATTTCGGGCATTATTGATAAGATTTTAACCGTAAGTGATCCATTTTTTGTAATTTATCTAATTTTCTACTGACTTTAAAGTTTTTGGCAGGTATGTAGTATATTTTCGGTGATATTGTAAGGCTTGTAATTATACTAAAATTAAATTGACTCAGACTTTTTGAACTGCAAAGATGGCGGTAACAAAGGACTATTACATTACCACTTCACTGAAATGTCACATCTTCGAAGTGGTATCTCTGAAAACACCGTATTTGTCCATCACAGCAGTTATCCTGATAAAGAAAGGCACAAAAGAGAGAACAAAAAAACCCTAGGATCTCCCAAAGCATTGTAATGATACAGCAGAATGTATATCATGGTCCAAAAATTTCCAGATCTTACTTCTAAGAATTTCTATTCCTTCTTTTTCAATATAAAACTTGTGGTTTGGTTTGTTTGTGTTTTACGTCCTATTAACAGCTATGGTCAGTTAAGGACGTGCCAGGTTTTGGTAGTGGAGGAAAGTCGGAGTTCCCGGAGAAAATCCAGAACAGAACAGAACTGTATTGAGCACTCAGATCGATACAAACGATAAACAAGAAACATACATTATAACAGTAGACAGCAATGGAATAATATAATATGTTACCTGTGACTGAGCGAGATCGGGTTATCTACGTCGAGGGCTTAGATGATGTAACATAATCCCAACCGAGGCGTAAGTCGAGGCTGGGATGTTGCAGAATCTTAGCCCGAGACTGAGATAACCCGATCTCGCTCAATTACAAGTAATACATATTTTTTCTCGCACCTTTTGGTTCGTAAAAAATAATTAAATTGTGCTAAAGACTTCAAGTATACCGTGCCTGTGTGGGGCCTTAACTTGATATGGCCTGTACACTACAAAAGCTACATTTGAATGCTTCCGCGTAAAAATCTAGTTCGTTTTTACAACGAAGGCAACGCATTTTAAAGTGAAAATTATATTTTATCTACAACATCAGATATCTGACTACATAATGTACACCAAAACAAAATATATAACGACAAAACAGAATATTTATAATGCGGATTGTCAATTTTGAGCCGTTTACGCGCGTGAATACGTCGCTGTGTAAAAAATCCCCGAAATGTCAAGTAAAGGTACCAGACAGATCGGTGGAGATAGAAAAATCTAGCATGGGGTATGACGTGGGATATCTCTGTCTGAGGTGCGATAATAGGTAAGTTAGCATGGAGGCTGAAATGTTTGCATAATACATTTTAAAAAATTACAAAGGTTTTTCAACAATTTCATATTAGTTGTGCAAAATAGTTCACGGTATTTGATAGTATTTGGAAACCGGAAATAATATCTGGGGATATATTTACGTCATCTAGTACGAAAAAAATCTACATTCACATACAAAGTGGTATTCATCACTGATAACTTGTTGATCACAAAGTGAACATATACGTTCATTCCTAGGAACCTTTTCCCACCTACCAACTTCAACAGTAAGGTATTTCTTAAATTTTTCGGTAAGATCAAATTATAGGGTTCTAGCTTTATTTCATTTCTAAACATTCTATAACATATACTAGGCCATAGCGGAACATACTGACTCTTGAGTGTTTCTAAGATAAGATGAGGTAGGTTCTTATTATACTGGTTGTTGATGTTTTGTGACAATCATACGTATAGCTGCAGCCAGTCTCATCGACAATATTTCCAACAACAGTTAACTATTTATGGGCATGAGAACCACTTATATGATCGGTAAATAGGGCTTTAAACATACGGTTAGACAATTTGTTTTGCTTACCATTTATCAATTTAAGCCAGAAGCCTTTAATACGACACTTAATATAAACTGCAAGAGGAAAACGTCCCAATTCACCATATAACATGTATAAAGGTGTACTTCACCATATAACATGTATAAAGGTGTTCTTCACCATGTAACATGTATAAAGGTGTACTTCACCATATAGCATGTATAAAGGTGTAGTTCACATATAACATGTATAAAGGTGTACTTCACCATATAACATGTATAAAGGTGTACTTCACAATATAACATGTATAAAGGTGTACTTTACCATATAACATGTATAAAGGTGTACTTTACCATATAACAGGTACAAAGGTGTACTTCTTTTAACATTAATAATACTTCGGAGAAAATCCGTATGATTGAGCGATTTTTAGAACCCCAAATCTCACAACCATATAACAATATTGGTCAAATTGTTTGATCAAAATGTGTAATCTGACAATCAATTGGCAAATTTATATTGCGGATCCTTGATTTCAATAAAAACAGCCTTAGTGGCCCGATCTTTTATATGCTTCTTTGCCAGTGAAAAGGAATATATATATATTTTAGAAAAAGTGAATCCAAGGTATTTATAGCAATCGATAATCTCTAAAACATTATCAAATAAACGAAAATTCGGGAACCTGCCAAAAATAATGACATTAGTTTTATTTGTGTTAACTGACAATTTCCACTGTACACAATATTCTTGAAAAAATGATAATGATTTCTGCATGTCGATTGCATTTTCAGCAAAGATGACAGTATCCTCAGCCTATTCTGTTAAATTGTAATTTTGACCATGCAAGGTTGTCTCAAGGTCATTAACAAAAATGGCAAATAGCGGAGGAGATAGATTTTCCCCTTGTCGTGCACCAGATTGACAATAAAAAATATTGCGATACATTACCATTATGTTTTACAGGTGATTTCATGTGTTGGTACATTTGAAAAATAACATTAAAACATTTTCCTGATATTCCAAAATTCAGAAGCTTAGACCAAAGTCGGGATCTCCATACATGATCAAAAACCTTACTGAAATCGATAAAAATACAAAAAAATGTTTACTTCGACTTCTTAAATATGTAAGCACATAATATCAGGTGTCTAAATGGTCCGTCACAGAGTAATCTTTTCTAAAACCGGCCTGGGGCTCAGATAGAATATCGTTATTTTCACCTACGGTCAGTACCTGGCGATTGCCCCACGTAGGTTTCGAACTCGCGACCCAGTGGTGGAGGGCTCGTGGTAGCAGAATGTCAGACGCCTTTACCTCTTGGCCACCGCGGCCAACGCAATGATACAGCAGAATGTAGATCATGGTCCAAAAACTGTCCAGATCTGAGTTATAAGAATTTCTATTCCTTCTTTTTCAATATAATATTTGTGAATACACCGTTAACTTTACCACAGCTGTCGTAACATTCATCGCCTCTCGCGACACACCCGTCGTTTTACGAATGATATGAGTGTATGGGCCTTTCTAGTTGGGAAAAGCTTACTATTCCGTTTTAAATGTTTTGATGGACCAGAGATACTCAGGGCCTCTGAAAAATGTGCGCACCGTGTTGGGTGCGTCACTTCAGTTAATGGTTTTTTAAGGACCATGTCAACATATTTTAGCATACACTGATGGAAATATACGCTATTTTTCTCTACCACTTCCACAATAAAAATATCAAGAGACACTTTTTCAAACCTTATCGAATGGTTTTCCATAAAAGGGTAGATTTCGTAAAATATATCCGATAATCTTCCCTCCATAAAAATGGACCGTTACTCAGACCTTTCAAGTGTCAAGTTTGTTTGTTTTTAAGTTTATTGGTTTTTACCGACACATTACAATGTATAACATGACGTCTACTCGTGTACGGATACCGTACCACCAAAAGGACAAGTACACAAAACAGTATTCATTCAAGGTAATAGGATTGTGTCGCCATTTCTCAGTAGAATTTTTCAAATTTTGTAGTTATAATGCTTTAAAATAAAGAAAAATTCTGCCACAAAAAAAGTTATAGGTTATCAGAATTTTAAGGATTTTAAATGGAAATTTATGTAAAAAGGATTGAATTTTGAAAAGAAATTGAAACACACATTTTTTTGCAAAATAATAATAATGAAAATGATACTAACATAGATTAATATTGCATTAATGTATATCAATTTCATAAATGCTGAAATTGTGTAAAATTAATCATCTATAAACGATTTAAAATTGACATTTTATAATAAAACCATATACACAAAGTAATTGCATGCAAGAGTTATCGTTCTTGAAAAACTTCACAGTAGTGAAATAGGTAGCCGGTTTCCTGAAGCACAGAAAAATGGACACATGTGACTCATTGATAAAAAAAACCCTGAATTAATGCCTGGATTGCTTTACAATATTGTAATATTGCAAGAACACACTGTTCTGTCAATAATAAGCATACAATATTCATCAGTTTAATATTAAACATTAGAATATGCGGAAATTGTGATACTGTCTCCCTACATTGGATTTTCAACTAGGGATGTACTTCCTATTTCCGTTTAGCAATACACTCCTATGACCTTAAAGCAAATTCGACTTAACCGTTTGTTTTAACAACAAGGCTACAGGACCGTTTAAACGTCTTCAAATACATTCAAACCATGTAATGTGTTTTTTATTTAAACTATTAATTGTGATATTGTCAAAAAGCCGAACAAGGAAACACGAACTCATCGACAGGTTAGTCTTAGTACGTATTGTACGACCAATCAAACCACTGTCAATTTCATGTCACCGACGGACGTCGACAAGGGGATATAACTCCAGCTCCGAGTCATCCCAGAGGGAAAGACACTAAACAAACTATCTAAATAATTAAAACGTTCATAGTTGAACCCGTGACCTCTGGCATTCTACTCGCGTGCGTAACACCGGCGACGGCACGCGCAGACCATTCGGTTAATGGTACCTATCGGATCTGAGATCTTCAAAAGACACGGAACGAACATTGATTAAAAGTAGTCATAGAGGACTAAATGACTATGTCCTTTGTTAGAGGCATCGTTAGCTTCCAACAATGGACCAGACATGTCATTTTACCATGCTTGATAGGTCCGACATCCGACACAGTTAAACAACCGATGACGTTTCTAAAAAATTCAATAAGAATAGAGTGTTTTCAATGGATGTGTTGGTTTATTTATGAGTTAAAGCTGGTTATGCTTTTTCTCTCATTTTCAGATGAAAGAAGCGATACGGCTGTTAGCAATGTCACGGAGAAAATGTATGTGATTTTACGACAAAGAATTGCTAGCAATAACCGCGTGTTTTTCTAAAGATAAAGCAAAGACGGAAACCGGTAAAAACGCAATCCGGATTCTGTTCTAATTTTATGCTACTTAACTTCCGTAACTAGAGGCACGCGCGGCCGCTTAGAAACCTCCCAAGATCTACAGCTTTATAATAGGGGTAAACTCGCGAGCGATGTTAGATTTGGCGAGAATGGAAGTCATTGTAACGTCACTGGAAATATTTTACCAATTTATATAATAAAAGACAGGAGAATACATTTGCATTTTAACATCCTGTACGCATTTGTGGATTTTATAGCTAATTAAGAGTTTGTTTATATTCAAAGTCACAGTATAACATTTACTTCTCCGGCAGAGTAAAGGGACAGTACAACGTATACTATCGATATATATATATGCATCGTAAAAACCTCCAAATATCTCTGCATAACTGGCTTCAGGTGCAAATCCAAGACCAGACAATATAACGGAGAGATGGGGGTTGGGGTGTCCAGTGGACGATGATGGTTTGGTCAGGGTCCACTCACTGGGATTAAGTCACAGTAAGGGATATCGCAGCGATGCCCCAAAGAAACTTTAGAATATATCTTCTGCATAGGTGGGATAGGGTTTGGGGAAAAAAGGGGGGGGGGGGGCTGACCAAAAGCCAATGGTTGTTGTCACGTTGACCATACAAATCCTGGCGGGAGGTCGGGTGGCGCAGTGGATAGCGCACTTGCCTTTCCAAAGGGCGGCCGAGGTTCGATTCCGATAGGATGTAGGAAGGTATGGGGTCACCTGCCCGGCCACGTGGGGTTTCCTCCGGATACTCCGGTTTCCTCCCACAGTCAGACCCCCCACGCGCTAACATCCGAGCCAACAAGAGTGATACGTATAAGTTGTAAAAACTTCTTTCATATTTGTTGTGAAATAAATATAGTTTATATTATCCTGGCGACAGTTGACATTCCACCCACCACCTCCCCACTCTCCTGTTTTAAGAAAAAAAAATATGTTAAGATGTCTCGACCCAATATAATACGTCGTTCCCAATATACAAGTTTACAGAAACAAAGTATATTATCTGTTAAGAGCCGAGAGTCCTTAGGTATATTTGTTTGCCCTACAATAGTTCGAAAACAAGCCCTGCTTCGTTCGTGATTGCGTGCAGTCCCTCTGCACTGAACATGTATATTACTCACACTTGAATCGTCACGCATGGAGGTACAGCGCCACGAGGCATTGGACATAAAATGAAACAAAACACATAAATTGTGAAAATAATCCATTTTTGTCAGAATTCCTTTATCGTTTTGGTCGTGAATGTCGGTTGTAAAATCTGTCAAACTTTTCAACACGATATCGACTTGTTCAACATCTCCCTCAGCCGGCGGTAATATAACCTGAATGATGCACGGCTCTCGACTCATTACGTCACATGGCGGTATCCTAATTGGTAACGGTCGGCACTTTCCGTAAACGTGTCTTCGAAAAGTCTTTTTTTTATTATGAATACTAAGTCACGATAATACATTTATTTTCTTATAAATTATTTCAAAACATTAGTTAGCCCTCTTCGTGCTGGGTTGCACATAAGGCCACCACCAGAGATTTCCATTTCTGTCTGTCTTGCGACCACAGACCTGTGTATTTATCCCCATGTCCAGTCTTTCTCTTTTAGTTCTTTTTAACAGACCATCTCCAGGTTTCCTTTGGTCTTCCTCTCTTTCTTTTTCGTGGTGGGGTCCATCTCATTGCTTCCCTAGGGATGGAACCTTAGTCATTCTGGAGACATGTTCAGTCCACCTCCATCTCCTACGCTTGACTTCTTGTGAGAGAGTAATGGTGTTTTAAAACATATCTTCATCTATTTGTACATACTATGATTGGCGAAATCAATAACTGTTTTAAGGCGAATTCTACATTAAACTTTAATAGGTTTAAGGGTTGCCAATGCTTGGTGAACAAAACTTAACCTCGGATGTAATTTGTGTTATATTTAGACCTGTGTAAACTTTTATTAGATCTAGATTAAGAAAACGATTCTAATATGGACGTAAATCCCTATTTAATGATTTGTCACTTGTTTTTGTGTCTATGATGTTAGTTGTTACCGAATCGCTGATAGGAGATGGCGTCATATGTTGCAATAAATTGTGTCCAATAATTTGTACCAACAGGACAAAATATAAAAAGAAGTCATTCAATATCAAGCATGTAGCTTGTCCAATAGTCATCGACGATGATAAACATTACTGAAGTACAGCCTACACAGGTTCGGAAAAAAGCAGACCTGCCGTTTCCCACTACATGTCACTTGTTGTAACAGAAAACTAATGTGACTCCTCAACAAGGACGCTGTAGATCTGAGGGAACTAATGTGACCCTCTACCCGCACACTGTAGAAATGAGAGAAATAATGTGACCCCTATACCCGCATACTGTAGAAATGAGGGAACTTATGTGACCACTCTACCCGCACACAGTAGAAATGAGGGAACTAATGTGACCCCTCAACCAGCACACTGTAGAAATGAGGGAACGAATGTGACCCCTCTACCAGCACACTGTAGAAATGAGGGAACTAATGTGACCGCTCTACCATCACACTGTAAAAATGAGAGAACTAATGTGACCGCTCTACCAGCACACTGTAGAAATGAGGGAACGAATGTGACCCCTCTACCAGTACACTGTAGAAATGAGGGAACGAATGTGACCGCTCTACCATCACACTGTAAAAATGGGAGAACTAATGTGACCGCTCTACCATCACACTGTAGAAATGAGGGAACTAATGTGACCGCTCTATCATCACACTGAAGAAATGAGGGAACTAATGTGACCCCTCTACCAGCACACTGTAGACATGAGGGAACTAATGTGACCCCTCTACCAGCACACTGTAGACATGAGGGTTTTCTTTCGGCGTCTTCTGCCTATGTAGTCCTATAACAACACTTGGGATATATCTTTCCTTTTCTCACCTCCCTACTCTCTTTTTTTGGTTTGTCTCCCTTGGTATTCATATTCATATGACCCTAGCACAGGGACCTGAGACATTGTTACAGCTATATTTTGATCTAAACTAAGGTGTTCAGAGTAATTTTACCTGTTTTAGGTATTTAGATCGACTTTCGGTAAAATTACAACCCCAATAAGCTCTCGATGTCCTGCAGGTAGGGCGTAAGAATTGTACCTGCTGCCCCCAATTGCATGATCGTAAGAGGCGACTAAATTTGGGACCTTATCTCTTCTCTCCTTTCTAAATAACTTTATTTTTCCTAATGTCTCCCTTGACAATGCCTCACTTTTGGCCATTTGTTGAGCGTTCGCCCCTGTGAGGAAGGCTTTGGGTTCTGTCCCCTGGCCGAGACATACCAAAGTCTTTAAAAATGGCAGTTTCTACTCCTGCTTAACGCTCAGCAAATAAGGAGTGGGACGACTGGTTCGCCCGTTGTCAGTATAATGTGACCGGGTGGGGCGTCCTGCTGGGTGTCTTCGGCAGTATGTTTCAGTGAGGTAGCACTATAAAGTCGGCATCAGTTCCGCGCTATTACAAGAAGACAAACACGAACATATCGCAGCCTCCCAAAATACACACACATACACTACACGCATGCATCTTGCACACAGGGGAGGCCGTCCTTAAATGACCTTAGATGTTAATAGGACGTTAAACAAAATCAAACAAACAAACAAACAAATCGAAAAGTCGACCCCACCTAACTTTTTTGCATTAGAACAAACATTTCGAGACCCGTTGTGTGATTGACTGGAAGCGCAGCCATTTTTTTCGCTAAACCAACCAACACTGAATGGTTCGGCACGAGGCTGATGTCAACCTCATTAATTGGAGGAAACGGAGATCATGTCCGCGGAAGGAGAATACATTGTACGTGCATATACGAGAAATCACCCGGAAATGTTGTTTTTGATGCAAAAAAAGTTAGGTGGGGTCGACTTCTCATCATCGAGAGCCCCCCGACCTTCTCGTATATGTGATCATTGGGGGTGTCATTCTTACCGAAAGTCAATCTAAACCCCTTGAACATGTTAAGTTACTATGAACACATCAGTTTAGGTCACAATATAGCTGTAACAAATGTTCAGGTCCCTGAGTACCCTAGCTGTTTGGAGGACGTTGGACCCCGATCCAGAATGAAAATAAAGAACAATTCCTGTACATAAGTTAGCAGAGAACCGATTATCCGAAACTGACGGGGTACTTATAAACGGGTTGGATGTAAGATCCACGTTACCGTTTGTAGTAAAAATTAAGGCGTTTTTCAGGAATTTTGGAATTATGATCATAGTCCGATTTAATCCAATCTTGGTGCTATTTGTGGCTCCAATAAAAACTGCACTTGGCATGTAGTCTTAAAAAAATCAAAAGGCATCAATGGCATGCATACGACATTCTTAATGTCTCGGACGATAGGGTTATTCCAAAGTTTAAAAAATGTAAGAAAACATTTGTTCTACACTTTTAATTTATATCAACTTCTAGACCCAAAGTATGAAGCTGAATATTACACGGTCAAAAAATGGTGCAATATTTAAATGTGATGAAAAGTTTGGATTTCAAAGTGAACTATGAGAATTTGCCTACTGTTTGGATGAATAAAACACCGACTTAATGGTGCACTGCACCCAAAAACAAACCGAGACAAATATCTACTTCTCGCTGTGCTAAATAAGATGAAAGTTTAACCGAATCTGCATGTGATTTCTGTTCTATACCGTGTGAAGATAATACACAACACACTCAGTGAAAGGTAGACTTGTACCTTTAGTGTATTGTAGCTTTTATTAGACCAGTACATTTTAATTCCAGGCAAAAGGTTAATGAACAGTTATTATTTTATTTTATAACTGAATAAATTTATACAACATTATATTTCTCAGTCTTATATAACTTATTGTGAGTTCTGAACACTCTATCAAATATTCACAATTTCTTTTGGGGCCGTAGTGACCAAGTGGTGAAGGCGTCTGACATTCTGCTACCACTAGCCCTCCACCACTGGGTCACGGGTTCGAGGCCTACGTGGGGATGTCACCAAGTACTGACCGTATTTCCGTGGGGGGTTTTACGGGGACTTTCCTCCACCACCAAAACCTGGCACGTCCTTAAATGGCCATAACTATTAATAGGACGTAAAACACAAACAAATCAAACAATTTATTTTTGTGTGCATCTTTTCTTGTAATAACATATCGATGATCACATATATTCTGGTATGTTTGTATCCATTGTTATAATAGACACCAATCTTCGTGTCACATTTGTGTTATTACCATCAATAGCAATTCCAACCGTTAGGATCTAAACGCTTTCTGAAATAAAATGTATAATTATGCTGTTTTTAACATCTTAAATGATTCCAAAATAATTGAAGACAAAATCTTGAAAGTAGTTTAATCATGTCCGTTCTGCTGTTTTACATTAAATTTTTAATTGATGCACATGATATCATTAATTCGAAAACTGTGATGGGCCTATTGCTCATTTTCCCTCTATGGCGGCGTGAATGATAACGACTAAGGTTATTTAGGTTACATCATATCAGTAATTACATTACACGGAATTTTAGCAGAACCTCATAACGGTATTTCACTCACGCCCCTGACAGACATAGTGGCGCCAATTTGAAGGGATAGGAACGCTTGCATCACCATGGCAATCGCTCGAGGGATGGTGAGGTCAGAAAGTGCAATCTGGGATTCAATAACAACGGCAAACTTCGTAAAATCACGGAAGCGCCCGAAGTGGTGTAAATTTCAAATTTTGATTGGCAGCTCGTCAATAGAATGTTTTCTGAAGGGGATTATTTCGTTGTGGAACTGAAGAACGCTCATCAAACTAACTTCAAACTGTTAATTATTCGTCTACAAAATGATAACAGTACTATTTAAACATTATAGTTTGTTAATTTTGCTGAAATTGATAAAATGTTCAAAATCTTTTAATGTCGGCGACTGTACTTCAAAAATATTCTCCAGCAGATCTTAATTCATGAAATAAATAATTTTCATCAATATTCTATTTGTTTAATCTATAANGGGGGGGGGTTGTCACTGTAGTTCTTCATACATAGAATAGCTGCCCCTTAATTTTGTTTGTGAAGTGGGACTCTGCCATGACACTTCCGGTGTTCAGATAGCTCAGTTTATTAGAGCGACCGTATTTTGATTTATGATAGGAAGTCCCGGGTCTTTATCTTTATGCAATTTTGTTAAAAAATGTTAGCTTATTTGTGGTTTCTCATTTTTTATCATGAATAATGTATTATAGCTTGTGGTCATACTGGTATAAGAAACCAAATCCACAGCTTCACCTTTTGGCAATGGTACGGGGATCCTTAATATGCATTGTTAACTTCGACTTAATTAAGTGTAATTTCATTAGGACCTTCTTGTATATGTTCATCGATTTAAATGATTTAAATCTTCTTGTGACCTCTTGTTTTTTGATCGAGTAGTTTTGTTTTGTGTTCAGCTGTATACAAATAAACACAACATAGGACATATTACTTGTTATGGAGGCTATCGTGATCGGACCGATCAATTCACCGTTTACCTTTCTACTTCTTTTGAAGAAACAAGAAATAACTTGACATTTAATGGGTACCACAAACCGGAAGTTGAGTTTTCAATGCTTACCGGAAGTACATTCCAATCATGGTAATGTATGTTCCCCGGATGTATTGATTTCGCACTAAGGTACCAACGGTACATGAGTGAAATTGCATGTCATGGTACGATAACTCGGGTGGATGTTTGTCAGGCAGATGTACGATCATTCAAGCGTGTTGCTGATCAGGATACCAGCCCGTAAATCTAAGCTTATGACTGATCAGGACAACCCGCAAATCAAGCATGTGGCTGATCAGGACGACAACGCCCACACGATAAAAATGATTTAATTGCATATTTCTTTTTAATCAATGATCGGTCAGGATTTAATTAAAGTCTGCTGTTTTTCGCCAACATGTGATTAACCACCTTAATACCTTTCTTGAATTTCTAACAAACATAACGTTTTATCCAAGTTTATTAAGACGTTGTTCACATTGATCATTTATCTTTCATTGTGAAAAACGGGTTTCATATGTTTGGAAGAAATCCATACTCTCCAATTGCAATATAGAGTGTTGAAAGAAATAATTAAAACGTATTTCTTTTTCCTATCTTAGGTTCTTTCTTCCTTTTTTTCTTTTTATTTCTTTCTCTCTTTCTTCCTTTCTTTTCACTTTCTTTCTTTCTTTCCTTCTTTCTTTCTTTCCTTCTTTCTTTCTTTCTTCTCGCTTGTTTTTTTGTGTTTTGATTGGGAATTTTACGCTCTGGCAAAATGCTCAAATCACACGAAGTATTTTCGTTCCGTTTGTGGTTCTATAATTTTCATTAACTCATCTACAAACCTTATATGAGAGTGAAATTAAACCAATCCTAAACGCTGTGTACTCTGTCATTAAAATAATGCACAGTAAAACTTGTTTGTGTCGATCGCGCTTAAATCGAATGCAGCGGATGACTCGAATGTTTCGTTCGGTTCCGATACCCCCCTCCCCCTTCGCGGTTGTCTCGAACACTGTTGAAAAGATAATACAATGTATAGTGGTTGGTGTTTATTATTGTATCGCGTTGTTACGATGCAGAACTATAAACTCATAAGTGATTTAAATTTATTTTAGGTAATTCTTCATTACAGATTTTATATGTTAAAAGATACAAACCGAGACTCTTGTGGTTTCATTCTTTATGTAAAGGACACTTTCGTTCTAATTCTAGTTAGCAGGTATACTAATGATGGTGCTGTCTTGAATTATCCAAAGAGTATTTCTGTTTTGAGAAGAACGGATGAGTGATGCCTTTTTTGCCCTGGTAACATTGAAGGATGGAGCTTTTTTTTATGTCGCATAGAATCACATATCATTAGGGCGACGGTAATCAGAATATTAAATTTTGTTGAACTGAAATTTTATAGCAGTTCTCAGTAACTTTCGTTTCCTATTTGAGGAATGCGTCTTTTTCTCACTTTGTGTTTTACATCCGCTATCATCTAGCTATAGATTTTTTAAGATTGTCCTAAAATTTTATATCAATTCACACATTTCCCTTCCTTCAATTTTCGTCCTGTATTTTTTGTCTAGCGTAAGTTTGTAACTTACGTCCCTGATATGTGTGTCCCTTACGAATATACACTTCCGGTACATTATACAACCTACTTCCGGTTTCTTACACACATTAACAAGGGAACAGTCGACAGCCGTATACACAGAGGACATGGTTTGTTCAGCCCGTATATGTAATACTAGTTTTAGTAGATTTCACACATCTCTCTAACCCGCCTACAAAAATGCTCGCCAGGATAGCATGAGTTTCTCTCTTAATTAATGTGTTTATTGTACTTTAATTTAAATGAAAACATATGCCTCTTCCCAAACAGCATTGATGCATCAAAAATAAAATAAAACTATCAATGGTTGATAGATTGACAATGGATAAGGACCATGTCCATTTTTCAAAAATTATCTAACTTCATCATCTGCTTTAAAAAAAAGAAACACCAATCCCCGGGAGTTGTGATTGATGAGCACTACAAAGTAACTGTCAATTTCTATCTTAAAAATCTTTATTTCATATTTTTTTTATATATAAAATAACCTATTTATCAACGTAGTACCGGACTAGCCGGCGCGGTCGTATATAGTTCCTGTATACGACCGGAACCTGAACCGGAAGTGCAATCGTACATCCGGTTTACATCATTACATGTGAGAAATGCATCTGGTTACGACTTTAAAAAGAAGAAATAAATCCATCTGGTTGGTTACTGTGCTGTGGTCTCAACCGTTCAAATTTATATAGAGTAACACTCTCGAAATTGTTATGATACTGAACAAAATCCTAGGTAAGATATATATCTTCCTAAAAATCCCCGTATCACTACCAAAATTGTTACTCTGAGTTGGATTTATTTTCCTTGTAACTATGGCTCTGATAATAATTTATGCAAAGAAGAACCATACCTTGAGTATGAAAAATGCAAAGGGGTCAGACAATGGGTTGAAACAATGGACCTGAGCAGATCATAATACTGTCGCTCTAAAAAAATAAGTTAATTTGTCAACGTTGATATCCTGGCCCAGTCGCACTTCATGTATATCCAAATTGGAAATTAATTGGAGGTCACTATATGAACGAAAACCTGGGTTGGAACTCTCTTGAGATTTGTCTGCCGATAAATAGGGATACTTACGACATAAGCTACTTGTTTTATGAATCTCCTTGTCAGAAGAGTTCTATTATTAGACAAACCTGTAAAATACGTTTCAGAAATGTTGTTTTAATATCTAAGACTTGGAAAATTAGCTGTTGTCTTTAAAGGGTAACTAAAAGAATGAACGCATTTATACCAGCGACGTCCTTTAATGACCTTAGCTGTTCAGAGGACGTTAACTTTTTTATATATATATACGAACGCTAAGGCTATATTGGTTTATGATATAATGGGTGTTCTTTTTCAAAGTAAGATCATTTTGATATGAAATGCATCAAAAGATATTCCTCATGCAAACCGAATTACTAGTGTTAGTGAAAATACTTCGAAGGGAGATAACTCTAACATAAAATCTACGGTATGAATTGTAAGGAAGTATGTACCCTTAAATTAAATTACATTACTGAAAATTTCAACGAAATAAACCTTACTTATGAAGCTGTAAGCCTGAAGTTGGAAGCAAAACTGTAACATATACCCCGGTATTTTAAGCGTAAATGGTGTGTAGGCCTATGTGAATTTTTGCTAAGAAATGCAATTTTAATTTACAAATTAAAAATTGCATTTGATTTGATGACGTAATGAATCACTCCTGTACTTTACACATTGATAATTTCATCAATTTGGAACCGTGTGAGGCAAAAGCGTTAATATAGCATCTGTATGATCCAATTGGCATCAGTATTAAAATGTTTCTCTTGATAAATATGTTTTATAATTGATCAATCTTTATTCATCCATCGAGCTTTATCGCATATATCCAGGAAATATTAATGATTAATTTGATGTACTGGCCGCAACTGACACATTTTAACAAAACATTCGCATCTATCAGAGTTGTCTCCCCTCGTTACCCCCGTCTGATGGTGAATGGCGATAGACGGTCAGGGACAGAGAATGGCGTGTTTGATAAATTACACCTCTGATATATACAGAAAATAAATCAATTTGATAAATGATAAATTAATACATGGCCGTTTTTGTAAGTATTCTGAGTTTTTGAGCCGCTGGACCACATTATAGCGGTGCGTTGTATCGAAACTAGCGGAGTTGTATACATGTCTACGTACATTTATAATAAATCATCAATCTCGAGTCATTTTTATTTGCAAATTAAAACTTCAGATATTTAATTCCACAACATGTGGATTGTAAATTCTAGACTAGAAACATTATTCACTTGTCCAAACCAAAAATCCACATGATAAAGTCTAGTCATGTTATTTGCATGTATTCAGGATAAATCGATAGATGACAAAAAAATACTTTCGCTTGTGGCGCTAGACGACATTTGTTGTCGATATAAAAACTCTAATATTCAATGAAAAAACATGCTTGAAACATTTCATATCGTTTCTGTACGCATTATTGACAAATGACTTTTAAACGATTTGCGTTCTGCGGTGACCAGCCGACCGGACAGGTCACTTAATGGATGCATTGGCGACCCATTAGGGTTTGTATTTTACTCCGGTCAGTACTTTTTCCCATTCATGTCCAGAATATCAAAGAGGTCAAACTCCGGACATACCTTATAGGTCCCCTCTCGCATAATTGATCGTTTTATATTAGAGATAATGCTCGGACTTTAATGAGAACCATATAGAGCTAATGGACAGATGTTTCTAATGGAGGAACTTGATAGGAGTTTATCAAGCATGTCATTTAGTGATTTCTTTTTTCCCCTTTTTGTGAGAGGCCCATTCGATTTGTTCCCGACCGTCTGGCTAAGGTGACTATTTGGTCACCATTCGTTATAACAGTACAGCAAGTGTACCACAGCGTCAACACACAAGGGCAATACATATAAACGACAATTATGAATTAAGTTTTTCCAACATATAAAAAACACCTTCTTGTTGGCCCGGATGTAATATTTTACGACAATGACCGTCAAACTTCTATAAATCGAACTTCAGAGATTCGAATTTCTCGATGTGTCGAACTTACGGCAAAGTCCGGATATTTTCCCTTATTTAACACTACTATTATATTATTCATGAATCGAACTTTTATGAGTCGAATTTCTCGCTGTTTGAAGCGAGTCTGTCCAACATATTTAAATCACTCTTGTTGGCCCGGATGTAATCGTACAGTTTATCTTAATTTTGGGAGTAGCCAGAGAAAGCCGCGTGGTCGGGATGATCGAGGAATCGAACCCCTGTCGGTTCTGTGCGCTATCCGACTAGTCGACCGCATAAACCATAATAGACAAATAAACCACAGCGAAAACATACAAAGACAAAATATACCACAACGTCAACACAAGGACAAAATAAACCACAGCGCCAACAACATACAAAGACAAAATATACCACGAGGTAAACACACAAGGACAAAGTAACCACAACGCAAACATACAAATACAAAATATACCACAATGTCAACACACAAGGACAAAATGTACCACAATGTCAACACACAAGGACAAAATTAATCACAACACACAAGGACAAAATAAACCACAGCGCAAACATACAAAGACAAAATATACCACAACGTTAACAGACCAGGGCAAAATAAACCACAGCGCAAACATACAAAGACAAAATATGCCACAACGTCAGCACACCAGGACAAAACATACCTCAGCTTCAATACAACGCCCACTCCCAAGGTTTCAAGAAAATTTCTCAAATTGCCATCAGTTTTAGAAGTTTCACTTACTTAAATACAATTGCGTTTCACGATAATTCCTTAACTTAAATCAACTCCTTAAATAAGGAATCCCTTAAATATTTAAGGCTTTAATCAACCCAGCTTTAAACTGCTAAGGAGCTCCTTAGTTTAGTTTAAAAACACTCATGAAACGCAACTTTCAGGAATTATTAGCAAAGGGATTCGTTCACGATTTGAATTTAAGGAAACATTTAAGTTCAGAAAACCGGGACCAAGAACCTATGAGACTGGAGAATGGAAGGAATCCTGATATGACTAACCAATATGAAATTAATTTTCTTCACCTTTCTAAAAATCTTTTATCGGCAAGTCATTGGTAGGGATACCCTCCTACTTGTTACTTCAAAATCAATGCTTCAATCCTGGTAATGAAGTTAAAGGTCTTCATATTGTAATAGGTCCAACATCGACAGATGCTCAACATTTGGTATCAATATTTTACGTTAATTGCCATTCAATTAAATGATAACACATATTAATCTGGTTGTCGGTATCATTCTCTCGATAAAAGGCTTCTATTATAACACAGCAACTGTTTGTTTTATGTTCAGCAGATGAATTATTAATTGAAGAAAATGATTTTTATACCGATAACATGTGTAGTTTAGAGTCCGTCATTTTTCGAAAAAACAAGGGACACAACTCCTGAGGGAGAACAACAGGCATGTTGGTTATAAAAGAAGGGGATCGAACTATGGGAGGGAGACAGAACAATTTTAGGAAGTATGAGAAAAGTGTCGGAATTGGTTTCATTGAAATTTAAAAAAAAAAAGGAAAAATAAAATAAACAAACAAACAAACAAATAAACAATCAAATAAGAAAGCTCCGCTGGACACGAGAATTAAATGAAGATGTCATTTTACTTGAAACACATTTCGTCCTTATGAAATAGACATTTGCCATACCGTAGCCCCTCGCGTAACCCTTCTTAATCTGTGACTAGCCACGAAACCCATGTGGAACCCCAATTTATGGTCACCTCATTAGCATGTCTCGTTATCTTATGCATATTTAATTTCAATTATACATTATCAACGAAACCAATCAAACAGACACTGCAGTGGTACCTGGTACAACTCTGGCAATCGCTGTTGATGATTTACGCTGAGTCACAGAGTACCAGACGTTGAGCATTTGGGACCCAAAATTGACGTTCAGTCATGCAAATCCTAGCTATATGTATAGTAATAAAGAGTGAAGAATAACAGAATTATCTGATTTCTAATAATCTTCAAACATTATAATTAGTTAATGGCGGCAAGTGTACAACTTCTAATTGATTTTAATAGGATAATTATTATTCAAAAAGAATGAGCGTTTTTTAAGTTTAAAAATGTTACTTCGAAGATATCAGTTTAATACATATTGATCTGACGGACTTCAAGATACCGGTCTCCCCACGGNGGGGGGGACTTGGCTGGTAGTGGGGCAGCGGCTATGGAGGTAAAAGCTATCCTGGAGAAACAAATACACTGCTCTTAGAAACAAGGTAACTCTGGTACATTTTTAACCGAAATGGAAACTTTGCTTTGATTGATCTGGTGGTGCAGCAGTGTACGAGATTGCCATTCACGAAGACGTCCAGGGTTTAATTCCCGGATCGGACGTGAAAAGGTATGGCTTCACCCTGCACACTTTCACCCACGCCAACATATAGAAATGATGAATATAAGTCTATAACCTATTTAATAAATTTTGTAAAAAATCATTTGAATTTAATCAAATTTGTTCCTGGTAGTTAAAAGAGGGGTCTAATATGGAAACGTGGATTTTATCTGCGTTTTCTACATTTGTAAGTAAACACTGCGAGTTAGTAACAAGAAAGAAAAAAATGAAATTTATTATTATTCTAAGTGCCCCTCAACGCTCTCCTGTAATTACATTCTCTCTGAAATACTTAAGCATTTAACGTTGTTTCCTACACGTAGCTTGATAATCCGCTGTCATAAACAGTGTCACGTGATGAAATGTCATGTTACCGTGCCTACATACAGTAACCTCCCCTTAACCTCCGTTTGGATATAACTGTAGTAAATAGCTGTATCATGGCCTCCTATTACTGCCACAGAGTTCTATTTATTGTTACACTGAGACCAAATAATGGCATTCCTTTGTTTGTGCGTTTCAGTGCCTTAAAACGTCTTCACAACAACTTAAGGACCCCCCCCCCCCCCCCCCCCCCCCCCCCCGTACCACTATGAAATGTAAGAGTTGGAAACTGTGTTATGTCGGCTTGACAATAGCTTTTAAAACGTTTCCTTTCAGAAATCATCGTATGCATTTTATACAGTACAAGCATTATCATCATAGATGAAACTAGTTAGAAAAGACCGGTTGTCATCTTTTTACTGATCGTCGTGTGTTGACTGAGAGGAGCAAATGTCTTAATGGAACGATATAGCGTGGTTTGATCTCGTAATAACCTCCGGTACTAGAGAAAGGTATCTCAGAAACGCGCGAATCATAACGATGCAATGTAATACATTCTGACACTCGCCTTTGTAACTCGCTAATATTTCCCGCGGGCGTGTGAGTAGTAATACCTACAATTGTAATGTGGCAAATGAGTACGCGAGGGAATGTAGTTCTACGTGTGCAGTCTAGAATCGTAGCAAACACTTATCGGCGCTATCTGTTATATTATTCTCACGTTTGCACTACTTCAGATGAAGGAAAGCAGTAGTTGTGATATTCAGTCATGTTTTTATTCTTCGTTGTTCTTTTCTCATTGTTTTGTTGTTTTAATGACGTCAACGAAACATCAGTGATATAATACCTGCATTTTCCCATGGAATTGAAACAAATACAATATTTTTTCGAAAATATCATCATGACTAGGGATTGTTAAAAACTCGCTCCTAAATTTCCATTTTTTCTGTCAAATTTTCATCGGAATAAAAACATTAAAACAAAATAAACCTTACATAAAATGACAAAATGTTTGAATTCAGACACTGTTTCTTGCATATTGACGATTTACTTCGATCTATTCGTAACGGAGAATTAATATCGCAGGCGTAACTGACCTGAACAAAAACCCTTACCTAAATTTTATATGAAATATTTATGAAATTACGACAAAATTCAGGTCAAATTCACATTAATTTTCTTCTGAAATTTACCAGAATTGGACCTGCATAAAACATTCATTATAAATAATGACAGATAGGAATTTGACATGAACAAATGTATTTTTTGAATTAAGGTGTATTGGTTAATTGTTACTTTACTTTTTCTGTTCGTTTATTCAAACATATTTTATTGACATAAGACAGTCAAAGGGACTGGGCACAAGTTCTTACAGCTTACTAGGCCCTCTCCCTACAAAACAATATACATCACGTATACATATTTATAATGCACTTAACAACCGATATGTAAAAAAGAGAGAGAAAGGGAGTGAGGGAGGAGGTAAAAAGAGGGATCTGAAGAGACATGTCCAGGTTGCATTAGGAGTCCACTAGATTTTTTCAAACCTTTTTGTAGATTTTGTAGGACAGTTTAAAAAGAACTGAAAAGGACCCGAATTCGACCTGAATTGAGATGGAGAAATTTTGCCTGTCTTAACATTTTGTTAAAAAATTATTTTCAACATGAAAAAAAATGGACAAAAAAATAAAAAATAAAACAGAACTATTAACAACCGAATGCTGTGATATTGTCATATGCTAAATAATTATATGAAATTTCTAGTTAACGCGCGTCTCTATACTAACAACGGACTACATTGTCTTGTACAAAATACCAAATCGACCCCGGGGGACGAGGCTTATTGTGTACGATCAAACCCTTTTATCACCAAATTACACGATTTTTATTTCTTTCTCTCTATTAGGAACTGTCATGATGATGTTGTTTATTACAATAAAACGCATGGTACAACGACTTTCACGTGCACCAGCACATTCGAAAGACAAAGAAACGTTGAACTAATGCAAATAAGACTAAATCGCAGGCATCATTGGATATGGCACATGCCAAATGTGTCAAATTTAGTACCTCATCAATATTCATGAGTTAGTATAATTTCCCGCCAAATTAGTGGTAAATTAATAGCAAATGGTGGTCGCGCACATATAAATTATTATATAATCAAAAGTGGGCGTGGCCCGATGTTTCAGACCACAGCAAGACAAAGCAATTTTGAAATTTTATTGCACATGAAATACTTCGAACTCGCCACAGCCTGGCTATGTAGCATTAGACATTGTTACACCATCCTTAATACAGCATCGTCTGGCCTTGTACACCCCATCACCACAGCGCCATCTAGCGTCAGACATTGTTACTCCGAACTTACGGCCGCACCGTCTAGTGTTATTAATTGTAACTACATCCTCGGCCCTGTCTGAAATAACCAAAGTTTCAATAATCTAGCATTTTAGATTGTAAAGAGGACTAATGCCGAGTTACATTACACAAATGGCGTGAATAGCACACATGAAACAAAAATAAAACTATTCAACCCAGGTGTGAAAAGTAATCGTTACTCAGAAAGATACTTTGAGTTTTCTCCTTATCACTTTTTTTAATAAAAAACCCAATGAATTTCATGAACAAATATCCTTACTCCCGTCAAAACAATTTAGACCTGCTTCTGATTTGTCGGTTTATTCTGAAAATTGACATTTGTCCCTACAAAAGTATCAATTTCATATTCACCGTAAAATCTTACATTTCATTGGTAAAAATGTAATAAAAAACACACAATAACTACAGACCAGTCTTATGTTATTAATAGTTTTTAACATACTTACCATAGTATCATTTAGCGTTAACCTTCTAACTACATATTTACTACAGCACCATCTAGCGTTAATCATTTAAACAAGGAACTCATTACAGCTCCATCTAGCGTTAATCATTGTAACTACGTAAACATTTTAACTTCATTGTGAACTCTCTTTAAGCCTGATTCATATATTCTTTTTGACTTAAATTAAGTGTCTAAAACGGAAGGGGTTAGTTTGTGAGATAACTCGTCTTCTTTAACACCGCCCGACGGCATTACAGTCAAAACGCAAAACATCGGACTTTTGACTGCTCCGACATTCCTGGAAGGTCCACTTCTCAGACAGACTGACGATTGACAGTTATCATAATAATCACTGGAAAGGGAATTTTCCCGTGTTAACAGTTAAGGATCCTTGTCTCACTGCACTGTGGGGTTTTTCGTGTATATAGTAACCACCCCTGTAATTCGTTTTGGATAGGACTGTAGCACAGATGAAATGGGAACTGCCGTTGACTAGTTAGCTAAGTCGGTTAGAGTGGAAATAAAACAAACCGAGGCCTAGAGTCCCCCCCCCTTCGTCTAATTCCATTTTCGAGACGATTAATTTTAGAACACAACCATTAGAAAACACATCGTTTTTACTCGATATGAGTTACAAAATTGATAGGTAAATATTCAAAATTAATCATTTAATTGAACTAATTCAAATTGTGGCTTACATGTAATGTTGTTGATGGATACACCGGTACAGCTAAGTATGCCATTTCACCAAAAGTTCTGCTTACTAAACGATACTAAGAGACTCCAGTGTAAGGGGCGCAACTCGTACATTTTTTGCATGTAAAGCCAGTAGTATATATACGTCTCTTATTTCGCGTAATACTGGAATTTCCACATTTTCTACATCATTTCGGATGACACTCTCTCATACATCACATATTCGTTCCTAGCTATGGTATATTGGAGAAATTCTAACTATATTGCTTTACACATGTAAACGGTGATATTCTGCCAACTGAAGTATTTTTCTTAAGGAAATGTCCGTAAATTCACATTGACTATTTGTTCCCATTCCAGGGTAACGTTTTAAAACAAATGCTAGTCGTTAATTCCTTGCGTGACTCTTCTTTGTAGATATTTATTGTCGGCTACAATATCAATAACAAACTGATGACAAAATTCGTCAGCATCTTTTGTTGTATGAATACTGTGGTTCGTCCCTAGTTACCTCCCTTCTCACGACGAAGTCTGTTTCGTATTCGATTTTCACTGAAGACGTTTGTAAAAACATTTTAATTAATAAAAACGTGGCAAGACGAAACATTTGACCTGACTATAAACAAGATTTGAAATGTTACTGTATCACCTCAACAACGTAAGCACAGACTTTGTAGACGTCATACACATTTTGGTGTTAGTTTAACGGAAGGAAGTCACATTGAAAAGGCATCACAGTTATAAGAATAAAAGATCCGAGATCTATACATTTATCCATACAATATCTAATAAATATAGCTCTCTGATTAGATATATACGCTCAGATCTAAAGGACATCAACAAAACTAAATCATACTTCCGGTTCTGGAGTATTGCGGGCGTTGGTGTGATTGTGTGTTTTCGTCGGTATAGACGGATCTGAAAAAAGCCCACCATTTGATGCAGCAAGTATTAAAACAGAACTGCTGACGAATTTCGCAGAAAATTACAATTTGGAAAGCGGTTTGAAATCCTCTTACCTGCAAAATTCCGGACGGAAATAAATCTTTTCCAAAAATAGTCCCTGCTATTCTTTCCGCACTAAACTTTCTATACAGACGAAAAGATTCTAGCCACAGTGTGCCCACCTGAATGGTAGACCGGAGACACCAAACTCTTTATTCCTGCCTTCTACTATCAGACCATGGAACTAGTCATCCTCGATATCCAGTAGATAGCGAAAGTGAGCGTAACCCCTGGATATCGAGGATGGGAACTAGTGAGAGGGGAATATCAGATAGAGCGTAACTTTCACAACATTTAGCGATTCGGAAAAACATGTTTAGCTGACCTGATTGATGTCTAATAGATGATAGGAGAAAAGAAACAATTTTGATGTATATTATAAAATAGTTTTACTTAATCAAACCCGATATGCACTCATATTACAAAAAAAGAGCTCACAGGTTTTTATTGAACATCAAAGATATTTTAATTCCTTCTTGTACTCTTTTTAACAGTCTCAAGTGGAGGCCTATATATGATTTTTATTAGTTTAGGAAAGCAGTTCTCATTTATAAAATTCTAAAATGCCAAGCTCCAAATGTTTTAAATTCCATGTTTTTATATGTATAAGAGATGTGCCTTCCAGAAGTACAAGAGCTACCACAAAAGATAGACTGTATGTCCCTTTAGCAAAAACAAATATTTGTAAACGCTCTTTTAGCTACAGTTGCTCTGTTTTATGGAATGCACTTAGTGATGTTATTAAACAGTCGTGCAGTGTAGATGTTTTTAAAAAGAAATACATAGAAATGTTTTACAGTAAGTATTAAGTATGATACATAATGATATCTGTGATATTTATCAAAGTATATATATATGCATCTTTTATTAAGATTGTATTTATCATCATTCTACCATTATAATTGTCTTATTAAGTCTATACATATATGCATAACAGGGCCGTATTGTAAACTAGACTACGTCTAAATATGTAACCCGGTAAAAAAACAAATCTTATTGAGTACACTGCTGTGATTGTGGCTTCTCTTGTGAAGACATTTTATATATTGCATATTTATCGTAAGAGTACAGCGATCAATACGCACCCGTCCTCCCAACCGATGGCTATTAACACGCGTTGATAGCTTGGATAAAGTTAATAATATTATCCATCCCAAATTTTCCCATTTGTACCACCGTCAAAAGTTGTTACTCTACTCATTGGACACTTTTTTTTCTGTCATTACTAGTACTATTCCATCTATGCGTATTGCAGAGTTATCTTCTCTTGTGAGCAGGTATTGATTGTTACGTCATTGGCTTGTGTGAGAAAATTACGTCGTTCTCTCGAAAATTGATGACGTTACTCTCATAAACAAATGACGTAACAATCAATACCTCACAAGAGAAGATAACTCTGCAATACGCAAAGACGGAATAGATTTTGAAAAAAACCCATATCTTGACGAATTTTTATGAATACAATCAAGATGATATAAGCAAAATATAATAGACAACAGTGTTCTGAGTGTAAATAGAACAAGAGCAGGGTTCGAACTCTGGACTTCAAATTGTTATACTGTAACTCTTATCCACTAAGCTGCCTTGTCAACAGAATGGTCAACTGTGCTACGGTTATACCTAAAACGAAATTAAGGGGAGGTTACCGTGTATACGAATAACCACTGTGTAGTCAATGAACCAAGTCTATAAGACAGTGACACTGTAGTTAACTTTCTTTAATTTCTGAATTAAGTCTATCTACTAAATTCAAGTGTAGTGCTGCTTTTATCTATGCCGGTCTGTGACGTAATAGTGTTGTGACTGACCATAATTTAGCTGTATATGCCTGATCATACGCATATACAGCTACATTACTCAGGAGTTCAACCACGATGTACTATGAAATTATTGCCACTCGGTCAGGTTGAATTAGAGCTGGTACGTGGTGGTCCTTTAATTTTACAGTGTCAGTAATAATTTTACATCACCATGACGTCACAGTCGGCACCATCATCTTCGGCTTTGACGCCTAGTTTGACTCTACGTTGATTAATAAAAATAAAGTTGGTTTTGTTACGGGAAATAGACGAGCAACGCTTCTGCAGAGTTCCTCGATGCAATACATTCGTAAAAAAACATTTATTAACCTTTAATAATTGTTATTGACCTCTCAGTGATGTACGATATAAATGTTGAAATATTCACGTATCCCATATGCAAGGGCAGCACCTATGCTATGACGCCAATCATTCAAGAAACCGTTCTCATGTTCAAACATGGATTCATGTACTCAACTTTCTCGTCACTCGTTTAACCATTTCACCCCTATGTAACTTTGATAAACTCTACCATGCATTGATCTGGATGAGTCTATTATGGTCTATAGTGGTGAAAGGGTTCAATAGGTGACCCGGTCAAAAAGTAAAGTGTTAATAATGAAAACGGTATTTGGCTTGAAGTCTCTCCAAATCTCTTCGAAATCATGAGCGAAATGGGGGTTTTATGTGAATTTATCACCCAGTCAAGAAACTCGGCTTGAGCACAGAATCTGATATGAACAGGAAGAGATGTTACATGAATACGGCCCATGACATTGAATCATATGAATCATTGAGGGAAACAAACTTCATATTTCCTCAATCATTATCGGAGTAATAAATGTTGAACTATGCCATAAAATAACAAACTACGAAGGGAATACATTTCATTCAACAGTATACTTTTATTTCTGTTGAAAAAATTACAAGCGAAATTTCGCCAAATGGTAATTGTTTACTATTTCATCATTTTACACTAATCGAGATACTCCAAACGGGGGTACATTATACCAGGTGATATGATGATTTGTATCCTGATTGTGAGATGTGTTTAAACGGATTAGACAAACGGTTACATTGATGATGATTTATTAATATCCAAAAATTTTTAACCCACGAAAGAAAAAGGAACATGTGAGGGAAATCTTTGGTTAGAATTTTGACGTTATCACGATTCATCAAATTCAATCGGACATGTTGTGGAATGGATTATGTGAAATAACATTTAAGTAAATCAACACAGTTTACATAAAATACTTTATATCAGCTTGGATAATTTAATGTTCAGAGACTGAAGTTTGTTTTGTTGCACTATTTAACATCACAAAAAACAACTAAGATTAAAGTGTTGTTAAAGGTCATTTTATTAATGATACATAGAAATTGTGACAATTTTTAGTTCACAATTTTTGAAGACGAGATGAATAATAAACTACTATGAAGTACAATGACTTCTATTATTAATGTAGCAACAAAGATGGGATACAGAAACTGGCACCGATGACAGGCATGAGCCACATCCATAAATAACAGTGTATGTAAAGAACTGATCGGAGAAGGTTTAGATCTCAGTAATGTGGACCAACGTCAGATTGGTCTGAATGTGTCGTTCACATTACCTGGCTAACGGGACATTTTGTACATAACAGGTAACATTACATTAACATTACATTACACAATATTCTATAATAGGTACAGGTCTCCGTGTATTTACGGTATACAATTAGAGAGGCACCTCTCGTCGCTATTTCCTGCTACGAGAGTTAAAGATCTATAGCGTATAAAAGCGGTCGCTTTGTCCAATATCGTCTCTTTACGTCATTGTCTGTCTATCATCTACACAGGCGATTCCGGGGCAATAAAGGAGTTAACGAACTTGATTTACAAATGGGAAGAAATGTCATGACGATTACCTGTAAATACATAGAGGAATTGTCAGTAGCCGAGACAGAAGCCAGATAGTCTCCTCAGAGGACATACACAGACAACAGGCAAGATAGTCTCCTCAGAGGACATACACAGACAACAGGCAAGATAGTCTCCTCAGAAGACATACACAGACAACAGGCAAGATAAGTCGTATGTAAAATTTGGAAAAAAAAATGAAAATTGTATATACAGTTATTGGCTCGTACTGATGAATATCTGGGTCACACATGTAACGTTCTTATCTAATTTTGACATAGCTGGAAATAGTCCCTTTAACGGCAGACACAATTGGACGAGTACTGTCAAAGTTGCGTACAGAGAACATTTGGAGGGATATTGCTGTATGCTCCGAAACGGTAAGCAACACTCGTTTGGTTAAGATTTAGTTTGTTTTTATTTTATTTCCGGAGACACGTCCTTAAATGATATTAGCTGTAAATGGGACGTCGTTATTGTTTTGTCAACTTGTTCCTTTGGTCAATAAAAACGGTAAATAACAACATATGTCGTAACGTCCTATTAACAACTAAGGACGTGTTAAGGACGTGCATCCATGTGTGTTGTGTGTGCGTGCTTGTGTGAACGTGCTTGTGTGTATGTGCTTGTGTGTATGTGCTTGTGTGTGTGCTTATGTGTATGTGCTTGTTTGTATGTGTGTTGTGTATGTGTGTTGTGTATGTGTGTTGTGTATGTGTGTTGTGTATGTGTGTTGTGTTGTGTATTGTGTATGTGTTGTGTATGTGTGTTGTGTATGTGTGTTGTGTATTGTGTATGTGTGTTGTGTATGTGTGTTGTGTATGTTTATGTGTATATGTATTGGTTCAGTAAAAAAAGAAACGTACTTAATAGTTATGTAAAGAACACATGAAACTAGTTTGTCATAGTGAAATATATCTCAGAAATTATACCGTAATCGAGAAACGAAACCAGGCGATTATGAAAATGAAATCCTTGTTTTTCATTATAAGACGCAGCAAAAGTTCGTGTTTCCATTTTTACCAATCAGAAAGTGCTCGCTGATTCCCGTCAAAGTTTGAATATGATACAAAGACATGCTTGGTTTTCAATTACTCTTTCAGCAAGGCGGAAACAGTTTGATTTGGTACGACTTTTTGTATCCTTACTGTGGAATCACTAATTTTCGTGAGTTTATTATTTCTTTGATTTCGTGGATAATCTTAACCCACGAAGTAATTACACGTTAGGGAGTACGTGCAATTCACGAATTCATAAGCCCACGAAATGTTTTTTTGTCGGGAAACCATGCAATGTGGGCCATACGAAAATATCTCAGTTTACAGAATTCTCTCCAACCCCTCCCACGGCACCTCCTCACATTTGGCCGTATAAAGGAACGTTTTCTAATGTGAGGAAGGTAATGGTTTCTACCCTTCGACCATGCTATACTAAAGTCCTTAAAATGGTAGCTGTTAAATCATACTAAACCTTCAGTATTTAGGGTAAGCACATCGGCTGGTTTACCCGGTTTCTGTGAGAAAACCACGTGCTACAACGCTTGCTGTTTTAAATTTTGTTGTTTAGTTTAGCACGAAAATAATACAGTAAAACCTCGTTATACTGCCATCAGTTGTACTGAGAAATATTGGCATTATAATGGGGTTTGGCCATAAATTGAGGGAAATGTTAAAGGAATTCTTCAGAAAACGAGAAAAAAGAGATATTGAAATATCTTGGCGGTAAACGAGATAGCAAATGAAACTGGATGTATTATATCGAGGATTTAATATATATTATATCAATAAACACTACCATTTGGAAAGTAATTCTGTCCAATGATATGCATGTACATTGGACTTAACTAGATACAGGAAGTTGATTCCCCCCTACAAAGAACCACGTACGTATAAAACAATAGCTGATATGCTGATTAAGGTAAGAAATAAGCCACTATGCCAACCATGCTTTTTTAGGATGAACTTTTATACCACGACCATCTCATGAATAAAGCAAAACCTGAAAAGCAACGGACAGCACGTCCACTGAATTTTGATATCTGAGCATGGTTCAAGGCATTTATTTACCTGATCTGAAAATTCATTTCTGTGAGGGTCTGTGACGCTAAAACATGTGTTTTTGTATGAAGTCCTTGTAGGATACCATATTTGTATATATTATAAGGTAAGTCATGTATGTTTCAGAAATAATATCAGTTTCGTTGAAAATGATGATTGGTCTTTTTTTGCATCGATGTATAATCACACGAGGCGACGAATGCGGGATGGGGGTGTGGGGTGGGGTGGGGTGGGGTGGGGTAGAATTAGCGAAGTCTATCTTTATCTTTGTTCAACTAGTACACTTTTGCATACAGTTAAAATATTGTATTGATAATTTTATCACAATTTCCTGCGTAACACGTACACTTGGGAAATGTTGACTGTTATGAAGAAAGCGTTCTCCTTAAGGTCTTATCAAAGATGTGTTTTCTATGGTTATCATTTCTGTCAATTTGAACCCATTTATAAATTTCCGTCAGGTGTATTGCTCACTCATATATATATATATATATATCGTAATATATACACATTGATGTACTTCGTTGGTGTGAAGTCACTACCCCAGTTCTTAATTGGAAGACATGCCATTTCTTTGACTTGACCTTGATGTACATGAAGGTTGTCGTCGATATAGCAGAAGACGCTTACCATTCGGAACACATGGTCCTATTATTTGTGTACTTTTACCTGTGTTCAAATTGAGCCCCTGTTTCATCGACTCTACATGTTTTTTTACGTAATTGCTTGTGGATTTCTTTTAAAAAAACACGTTTTTCCGCTAATGTTAATCTAAAATAAATTGTCCCTCTCTCTTTGAGAAGATTCATGTTCCTATAAACAGCTTAGATCATATATAATATACCATCCATGCGTGTACTGGATATATGTTGTTGTATTTATCTCCTTACGAGAATTCCCTGGGACACAAGGCACTGTCAGGGATTTCGAATTAAGTAATATTAATTATTTATATAAGTTCATCCAGCGTTTTCAAACGGTGTACCAGTCATGAACCTTTGCTAATTGGAGATATTTTTCTGTCTAACTTACAACTGATATCATAAACACGAAACGCACATTAATGAATGGAATATTACTTGAGATGAAATAGAAGTTAAGGGAACGTGATATGGATTAGGTTTTAGATTAAATCGAACATAACGAGTCCTGCAAATGAATATTTACAAGGTGGTATACAGGTGTATATGGCAAATATGTGCATCGGCAGCTTTTGTATTGTTTTCCATTGTATTCTAATTTCTCATCAGATTTTTGTCACAAGCTGCTCACGTGATATTGTTGACCGCGCGAACATTAGGAGCGCTGGTTGTATAACTACACACGGGACAGTTAATTAATGTACAAAGAGAATGCATGGTCAGTGTCATCAAAAAACAATCTTTATTTAAGCAGGGTAAGGCAGGTTCGGGGAGGCTTAATCGGAACAGGAGGCCCATGGTCCTTAACGGTCACCCGACTTCTGATATTTAAAAAAAAATATGACTTAAATATTAAAATATAACACAAATATTAAATTATTTAAAAAAAACACCACCAAAACTGCCTTATCCTATGATTAGTTTGCAGATATAAGAATGGAGAGTATTTTATTCTAGCATGTCTGAGTCAAAGAAATTTTCGCACCTCCGACTTCTCATTCAGGGCCCCACCCTTCAGCCCCTGGGGGTTGGTTACGGGCAAATGTTCATAGCACCTCCGACCTCTCATTCTGGGCCCCATCCTTCAGCCCCTGGGGGTTGGTTACGGTCAAATGTTCATAGCACCTCCGACTTCTCATTCTGGGCCCAACCCTTCAGCCCCTGGGGGTTGGTTACGGTCAAATGTTCATAGCACCTCCGACTTCTCATTCTGGGCCCCACCCTTCAGCCCTTGGGGGTTGGTTACGGTCAAATGTTCATAGCACCTCCGACTTCTCATTCTCGGCCCCAACCTTCAGCCCCTGGGGGTTGGCTACGGCCAAATGTTCATAGGACCTCCGACTTCTCATTCTGGGCCCCACCCTTCAGCCCTTGGGGGTTGGTTACGGTCAAATGTTCATAGCACCTCCGACTTCTCATTCTGGGCCCCACCCTTCAGCCCTTGGGGGTTGGATACGGTCAAATGTTCATAGCACCTCCGACTTCTCATTCTGGGCCCGACTTTTCAGCCCCTGGTGGTTGGTTACGGGCAAATGTTCATAGCACCTCCGACTTCTCATTCTGGGCCCAACCCTTCAGCCCCTGTGGGTTGGTTACGGTCAAATGTTCATAGGACCTCTGACTTCTCATTCTGGGCCCGACTTTTCAGCCCCTGGAGGTTGGTTACGGGCAAATGTTCATAGCACCTCCGACTTCTCATTCTGGGCCCTACCCTTCAGCCCCTGGAGGTTGGTTACGGTCAAATGTTCATAGGACCTCCGACTCCTCATTCTGGGCCCAACCCTTCAGCCCCTTCTCATGCATAAACAATTTAACTCCAACCGATTTTGAAATTCGCCAAACTGAAAATGAACCAACATACCCAAAAGTATAATTTTCCTACAGAAACTACAGTAAATTCATCTAAGTTTCGATAAACCATCTTTAAACCCTTTCATCTATATAAAAAGAGTATTTCTGGGTCTGAAGAATATTGTTGAAATTTAAGCCAATTTGACCACTTTGATGCATGCCCCCCAGCTCCTGTGTCTCATAGTAACAAGCTGTCATCTTAGGGTTATAATTCCAGTTAACCTTTAATTAAGTATCATTTTCCTATATAATATAAACGTGAAATATCGGAGTAATGAAATTCATAATTTTGACAAAGACCTTCTGATAATGAAAAGTGTTTGCTTCCAATGTATCCGAGTGTGGAGCAGATTAGTGAAATTCAAGCCAATTTGACGCATTTGGGCCTCGCCCCTCAGGGCCTGGGGATGGGCCAGACTCAAAATGTTCTTAGTATCAAATTCTCATTTCAGGGTTATAATTCTTATCAAGTTTTATTTTTTCCCCCATATAAAATGAACAAAGTATACCCTAAGTATCATTTTCCTCCATAAACTATAGTAAACGTCAGCCCCTCCCCAGGGGCGAACGTGGAGCCCATGGGTAATGAAACTCACAATTTTGACAAAGAAGCTCAAAACTCTTCCATGTATGAATAGTATGTGTTTCAAGCGTATCTGGGTTTGAAGAAAAAGAAGATTGTTGAAATGTAAACAAGTTTGACCCTTTTAGGCCCTCAGCTTCTTTGGGTGGGAAGGCTCAAAATTTTCAAAGTGTCAAACTGTCATCTCAGGGTTATAATTTTAATCATTTTTGAATTATTTCCAATTGAAAATGAACGCAATATACCCAAATTATCATTTCCCTAAATAAACTATAGTTATCTTTAGCCCATCCCCAGGGGTGAACGTGGAGCCCATGGGTAACGAAATTCACAATTATGACAAAGCACCTAAAGACCCTTCTATGTATGAAGAGTATTTGTTTCCAGCAGAAGATTGTCGAAATTTCAGCTAATTTGACCACTTTTGGCCCCGCCCCTCAGACACCCTAGGGGCGGGGACTATATTATTCGCAAATATTAAGCATAATTGGCCATGGAAGGCTTCTGCACAATTTCATTGTAATTGGTTCAAGGTTTTGTGAGAAAAAAATCGAAAATGTTAATTGTTTACGGACGCACGACGACGGCCAAAAGGCGATTAGAATAGGTCACTTGGGATTTTGTCTTAGGTGACCTAATACACACTGATGATAGCCATCAGAATGTCATTTGATACAGACTAATACGTTTACTCAATTCTACTTATTGACCTATCAGCTTAAATGATGGTTGTACCAGAAGTCCAATGAATAAACTTGCTGTCAAATGTTACCTCATAGCTCGTATAACACTGAAAACAACAACAACAATACAACACAAAAATAATAATTAATTAAATAGATAACAAAAAAATAGAAAAAAAAGAAAAGAAAACAAGTAGAACAGTTTCAACAAATGAAGCCGTGTATATATTTTTATATGAATTTTCGGTACGACGTAAGTATGTGGATCCAAAATCTTTTCAATTTACAGCCAGTAGTATGATGCGTTAGTCTGACTCAGCAACTTCGTTATTCTGTATATCGCACAGCTTTTATGTTAATTTTATTGATAAAAT
Source organism: Mizuhopecten yessoensis (assembly GCF_002113885.1). Classification (NCBI taxonomy): domain Eukaryota; kingdom Metazoa; phylum Mollusca; class Bivalvia; order Pectinida; family Pectinidae; genus Mizuhopecten; species Mizuhopecten yessoensis. The sequence goes on along the minus strand of NW_018407155.1, from coordinate 406,698 downwards.
GTACATATGTATTATTCATTCAACAAAGTCACGTTGGATATTGCAGTATGGTCAACATAATGGATACGAACTTGTACAGTAGCGAGAATAAATGCGCATCGCCAAATGACATGAATGGAAAAGGCGCATTGGAAGTAACAAGTTTAGTACCGGATGTAGCAGAGGAAGCCCACAACGAGGCAAGAAAGTACCCGGATGTTCCGCCATTGCGTTACGGTGTCGGGGAAAGTCCACCCATATTGTTGTCACTGATTTTAGCCATACAGGTATATTCATCAAATTCAACAGCATTTTTAGGAGGGGTGATGGGCCTAGTTGTAGTACTTACTAAGAATGGTACAAAAAACATTTCTGATGTTTCTTTATCAAATATGTTATGATGTATATACTATCTGCATACATATTATTTTATTTATATTTAAGCAGATCTGTCTTGTTTATGTCCGTATTCATTTTAGGTATAAGATACTGGCTGGGGTCTATTTTTCACTATTTGAAGTTCTTTCATTTTTGTGGAAAATGAAATATTTTCCCCCCGTGTTATCCAAAATGGGGACATTAATCGATAGGGCGACGTCTATGTTTGCCCACGTACAAGTTAATTGCTAGCTAATTGTATCACAATGGAAAAAATACAAAATAATATATGCAGTTAATATATTAATAACCACCCAATGAATTTGGGGAAATATTTCATTTTTACGTCACGTGTCTTATCCAATCCAATCAGATACGATGTAAGATGAAAGAGATATAACAATATATGTTAATTGATGTCTTATATTCTCATAGAATGTAATGTTGTCCTTTGGGGGTAACTTGCTGATTAGTGTCACAATCGCAGACCTCGTCTGTGCAGAGAAGAACGACCCAATCAGAGCTAAGCTTTTCTGCACGTCGGTTTTCGTGGTAGGATTGACCACGGTCGTCCAGAGTGCTGTCGGCATAAGGTGAGTTTTCATTTTGACTTCGTATTTTATACAGTTTGATGACAATATACGATATACAATTCCAGGGGTTACGATCTTATACGTTCTCTGCATCACTGGAATATATCACGACAATATCGAAGACTGGAAGCGCCACTTTGTGAATGATACGAGTAGACCTGATCCTTTGATGTACATAAAAGAAATCGCAAGAGATTGAAACGGTCAAATGTACTGGCTATGAGGTCGGGTACCGTTCCTCTGCTATCTCCAAAGGACAGGTATCAGCGTAGCAATTGGTCAGGTTTGTTTTTACCTGGAACCAATCAAATAGTTAGCCATGTAACTTGGATTTCATCATGACATATTCCAAGGGTGCAGATATCGTAAATGAGCGTAAAGCCGAGGATGGACCGGATGGGACTTATAAAGCAATGTGTTTCCTACAAGAGATTTTGGCTTGAGTTCATATTTCAAATATTGTTGATATTTAAGTTCAATAATCAACCTCAATATGCCAATAAGACCTGAATGTATCTTTTTTACGGACATGAAAATGCCATTTGAAGTTGCTTTCAAGTCCACTTCGGTGTCTGTAAGGCATCATAACTTATATAATCTTAAAATCAACAATAGTTGTTTTTCATTCTACCTTTTAATCCAGAATTCAGAAATGAACTAACTACGGGATATAGCTGTTTTAAAAACAGATTTCAGTGTGTGCAGGGCTTCTGAAAGTAGTTTTATAAACTGGCGATTTGTTTCAGACTTCCCATGCTTCAAGGCGTTTCCGCTGCTTTCCTTGGGCCGTTGCTGGCCATGAAATCGTCTGGGGTATGGTCATGTGACAGCACCGGCGAGATGGATTCGGGTATGTCACGTGATACAACAATTCTAACGATATTTTGTTATGCATCTGAGGTAAGTTACTCGAGTAGAAGGACACAGTCAGAAATCACAGTCAATCACAAAGATATTAAAATGTAAGAAGGTTCGTTTGAAGAGAGAATACACCTGATGTATACCACTGGATGTCGTAAGAGCCGAATAATGTGAGACCACCAGATATTTTTTCTTTTTGTGTTTTGTATTGTCACTTATCTTATTTGAAACACTCTTTCTGATTGGAAATCTGCCGGGGTCTATATTTCTATAAAAGCACGTGCGAGGGGAGATAACTCAAACTAGAATCGCTCTTCATACCAACAAAGAATGTGTCCGACAAACACACACAAGCGTTCGAGGGTTTGCAAATCATTCACAGGATGAAATAGCCTACAAACAATCTAAAACGATAGCAAATTCAACGAAACAGGCAATGAGGGGGCCGTTAGGGTGATAATTGCAAAGATGGTTGTGAAAACTATTCAAAAGTTGTCCGGTAGGCCTAGGTGCTATTTTGGTAGCAGGCAAGTACAACTCAAACTCACAAAGTGACTTATAAGTTTGCAGGAAAAAATGTAACAGAAGATTGTCAGGGTGACAAATTCGTTATCTCTGGGTTAGGAGGGGTTTACGGGCTCAAAAAACCCTTTGGTCTTTATAGACACCGCGCCTTTGGCTCGGGGTCTATACAAACCAGACGGGGTCTATGAGCCCGTAGACTCCTCCTTACCCGGAGATAATTGATAATGTTACCTCCATTACAACAGATGGGATATATACACCTTTTTTGATACTCTCGCCTACTATATTCTCGGCGATGTTTCCTTAAGCACTCGCCATTACATGGCCTTAGTTCGAGTACGTTAAACCCCATTGAACAAAATTTTTCGAAAAGTAGGAAATCGCGAGGACTCTTCGTGTTGTTTTGTTTGTATGTTTGTAGTTCCACATCCTTGCAATAGATAATGAAATATAAAGACGGATACCTCGTTTTTGTTCCTTTTATTTGGTTTAAAGTCCTAGCAACGGCTCATATGAATAGCACCGCCAAACAAAAAGAGGCCCATCACTTTCTACTCTAAGCAGACATTGACATTCTGTGCTGTGCGATCCATTTTAGGAAGTTAGAACCACTTGAAAGCTTCTAGTTATGACATAATACATATGTTTGATAGCATAGCTTCCTACTAAGCATTTGTTTAAACATTATGTCAGGAATTCAAATCCCGATTGTCAAGGTTTTTATTTGGTATGGTTTAATTTTGTTTAACGTACTATTAGCAGCTTAAGTAATTTAAGGATGTGCCTCCATGTGTGATTGGTATGCGTGCATGTGTGTATGTGAGCTGGAGGCAGGGTATGTTGGTGTATTTGCCTCCTTGTGATAACGCGGATCTGATGCCGACTTTATAGTGCTACCTCACTGAAATACCATGCCGAAGGCACCCAACACAACATTCTGTCCTGTCACATTATTCTGACAACGGGTGTACCAGTTGTTGCCATTAAACTAAATGCTGAACGTTGAGCAAGGAATAATTCCATGTTGAACTACTTTGGTATGATCCAGCCTGGCGCTGACCTAATGCCTTCTTCATGTGGGCGAACGTTCAGCATTAAAGCAAAAAGTTAGGCATTGCCAAGCAAGGCGCTAGGAAATACAATGTTGTTGAAAGTAAAGAGAAAAATAAGGATCCCAAATATTGCAATGAGTGCAGCATTTATTTTGGTCGCGTGTGTGTCCTCAAAATGACCAATTCTGCAGGGAGTTCCAACATACGTGTATTTCTTTCGTGTAAATGTCTTAGCTATGGTGGAAGGGGAAGCATCTCCAACTAGGAAAAAATACTAATAAATCGAAAGTCTTCTTTGTTGATGATAAAACACAAACCTCTCATCTCTCTACCTAAACTCTCAACATAATCTTAACGTTTATTATATCGCAAAATATTATTTTGGATGACATTTATGCAATTGTTTTGTTTTATCAACCGTTTATCTTTCAGTTTCGATGTCAACCAATCAGACACTGCTTCAGAATGTTACCATGACGACAAAACAGGAAATGGTTTACTACCGGGTTACGCAGGTAACCCCTATTTACATAGAAACAAAATATTTTTTTACATTTATTACATATATGAATTGTTTTCAATGGACAATACACTCATGAAGAAAACTACAACGTCAATAACGACAAGCTCCAAATGATCAAATAAATAAAATGATATATTTCATTACAAATAAACGTTAGCCATCAATGGTTTTATTTACGATAACTCCGTATCATGGTAACATGTATTTGATATCCTATCAAAATGATAAATACATAACATGAAGTGATTAACAGTGCATTACTGGAAAGTTAGTTACGTGTATTGTATTTTCCTGACATAGTTGCTGTTACCTTGATTGATCATTTAGCTTCAGGGAAGTTTGATGGTTTCCGGTCTGGTAACAGAAGTATTTCTTGGTGGGACTGGCCTTCTGGGATACCTAGTAAAACTAGTTGGACCTATAACAGTTTGTGTGACGGTTACTTCACTTGGATTATCTTTGTACCCAATCCCTATATTCTACTGTAGCAAGTACCTTCCAGTGGCTGTTTGGTGAGTTGTGTGACGTCATAAAGTTTCTTCTTCCCGACTCTAGAAAAGGACTATGTATAGTTTGGACGTTTTTCCCCCTCAAAATCAATCGAAATTAAAATCTTCAGTATAACTTTCAAATGACTGTTTCTTCAATTTTGAATACTTTCCCGGTACTATTATGTAAACATTTATTTGTGTTTTCAATAATGGTTGCCATGGTAACCAGTTAATATCTGCATAAACTAATGAAATTTGATTATTCAGTTTTTCCCTTAGCTACCAAAGAGCGCACCCTTGAACAAACTCAATATTTCTCATGAAAAATATTTATTATGTACATGTGGAAGATGATTACAGGTGCCTACACATTATCCTTTGATATTAAGTTTGTTCAAGCATGCGTTTTATAGTTTTCGGAATAATACTATACAAAATATGACAATATTAACTGAACATACAATTTTTTTCTTCTAATTTATGCAAATTTGATCTTGTTACCGTGGCAACAATAATTAAAATTACAAATAAATATTTTCATGATAGTATTTGGGAGTAATAGAAATGAAGAAACAGTCATTTGAAAGTTTATTTCAAGGTTTTGAATTTGTATGCATTTGGGGGCCAAAACACGCCCAAACCATACATAGTTCTTTGAGTTGTTTTTGTAATTTTTAATTCAAATCGATTCGTCCTTAAAATTAAATGGTTATAAATATATGTAGGTAACATTAATATGCCACAAGATAAGATCTCGAACTCTGATTGGATGTAAACCCTGAAGTGTGTTGCAAGATACCCCCCAGGTGTTCTAATCAGTCAACAGCATCATAATCGCTATTAGTGATAGGTATCGTAATGGTCTAAAAACACTTATTCCTGTTAATGACATTTTTGTCTCATATTATAACATTGGGGTGCGGATGTAAAACAATTGAAAATTGACTGGTAAAAATACCGTATGACCCTGTATGACATTTAAGTGTTTATTCACTGTTCAGAATGCCGTGTGATCCATGTATGACTTTTTTGTGACTGTGGACTGTAAAAACTATTGTGGGACCCTTATGTCTTTATTGTGTATATGGACTGTTAAAACTATTGTGGGACCCTGTATGACTTTATTGTGTCTGTGGACTGTAAAATCTATTGTGGGACCCTGTATGACTTTATTGTGACTGTGGACTGTTAAAACTATCATGTGACCCTGTATGACTTTATTGTGACTGTGGACTGTAAAAACTATTGTGGGACCATGTATGACTTTATTGTGTCTGTGGACTGTAAAAAACTATTGTGGGACCCTGTATGACTTTATTGTGTCTGTGGACTGTAAAAACTATCGTGGGACCCTTATTTCTTTATTGTGTATATGGACTGTTAAAACTATCATGTGACCCTGTGTGACTTTATTGTGTCTGTGGACTGTAAAAACTATTGTGGGACCATGTATGACTTTATTGTGTATATGGACTGTTAAAACAACCGTTGGCCCCCGTATGACCTTTTCATGAATGTGGACCATTAATACTACCGTGTGATCCTATATAACCTTTTTGTAGGTATGGCCATTTAATACCTCCTTGTGACCTTTTCTGAATTTACTCTGCATATCAGCTGTTAAGAGTACTGTGTGGCCCTGTATGAATTATTGTATTAACAACTTCAAGAACAAAAGCAATAATGATGCCTAAAACGTTCGTATTTGTTACAGCGGTACTGTCATGATGATTGTGTTTATCATGTATCTTACACGAATCTACGTCACGATACCCACAATGCGTTGCAACAGGAATAAGGTTATAGAGTCCAACAAAAACCCAAAACTGCCATTTTTTCAGATATTTCCGGTAAGTTCTCCTTTTTTTTGCTGAAATCCTATTTTGTGATATTCTACAATATCACTGACATATGTCTTAATTCCTAAAATGAAGACATTTTTCTTCAGAAATTGATTTTCAAAAGGAATTGTTAACAGTTTTGTTCTAGGAATTCGTTTATTCTTGATATAATTATTTTCTTAACCTTTTTGTGTTGCTATTAAAATTTACATCATCGCTTTTGTTATTTGTTTCTAAAACGCTGATGTTTGTGTTGATTTCCGATGCTGATATCTCGTTTGCCGTTTGTACTCTGACGTTGCTTTCTATGTGCTGTGTTAATTACTGACGTCATCAATTGCGCGCAATAGCTTTTCATCACTGTGGTGATAACATGGACACTGTGTGGGGTCCTGACCTTGGCAGGGGTTTTTCCCGATGACCCAAGTGACCCTGCATATGGAGCCCGGACAGACGCACGTGGAGATCTGATATCCATGTCTCCGTGGCTCTTCTTCCCTTACCCAGGTAAATCCTAAACATGTATGTATTATCTCGTATTACAATATTTTCGTGCGAAGATAGCAAATTAACGGTTATCTGCGTTTTGTAATATGATAATTTTATTAGGTGATCAGGATTTGGTTCAAAAGTTTTGGCCTTATGTTACGATGATATTTTGAATTCAGATGATGGTAATTAATGACAATAAAGACATCAAAAATGTTACAGAAGGCGGGAAGTTTGAATGGTGTTATGGTTACGACAGTCATTAATAGTTGACAAATTCATGAGATCTGACACGTTAGGTTGTCAGCAATGGTTCGGTATTTTGTTGTTTAACGTTTTATTAAAAGTTTAGGTCATTTAAGGACAGCTCTATGTGTGTAATGCAGGAATAAATATGTACTGATTGCTTATCAGTTGCCTCTTGCAGCCTGCAGTAGGTTACATCAGGTTTATTCTTTACACAGTACCCAAAATGCTCTGACGAGACGGTAATAGCAATGCCAGAAATCGGACCATAATTACATTTGTCAAAATATTCACTATTATCATTTACGTTTTAATAGTGCATATTTCGAGCAGAGGAAAACAGAATTATGCCGGGGTCTGCGTATAAATCACCTCTTAAAATCATGCAGTGGGTTACAGTTGGTATATTCTTTCCCCGAATATGCAAAGAATAAGGTTTGTGATCAATTATTTGCATCTGCCCTAATGGCTATAAACAAGTGACAATAACTCTTTTTGTTTTCTAGGTCAGTTTGGTCCACCCCGTTTCAATACAGCGATTTTCATTGGGTTTGTGAGTTCCTATTTGTCCTCAAATGTGGAATCCATAGGGGATTACATGATTGTCTCCCGGGCCACAGGAACCTTTCCTCCACCCCGTCATGCAATCAACCGAGGGATACTGACAGAGGGCGTTATGGGGGTGGTGGCAGGGGCCCTGGGGGCCGGGCATGCTACGACGTCATACAGTGACAACGTTGTTATCATAAAGATCACAGAAGTATGACTACAACTGATTTGAATGAATATGTATTAAATAAATTTCAGTAACAATAATTGAAAGCAAAATGATTTTCATAATATGAAGAGGTATTAATTACCGTTTAATAACATTGAAGGATCTCGATACAGTGTCCCTCGTATCATTGTAACTTCGTTTACCGCCTATACATTTTAATTTTCTTTTTCTAGCACTATTTTTGTTCAGTTTTCACGTTATATCGCCAAACATCTTTAGTAATGCATTTGCAACCCCAAATATAGTCGTACTTACCCCTGAACGATTAAGTTCTATTTAAGCCTCATTTCATAGTATTAATATCAATATTTTTATATTTGCCTCTCAGAAACAAATTTGAAATATCCTTAGTAATTTTGTTGTTATAGACAGGTTTGTGAACCAAAGAGTGTTCAATTGTTCATGCTGAGGTTATCGTTACTGCTTACCAAATCAGCCACATTCTATGCTTTTTATACAGGTTGCTAGTCGGAGTGTCATGATTCTGGCCGGCTTCGTTTGCCTACTTTTCGGAGTTATTGGTAAATTTGGTGCAGTAATGGCGTCAATTCCGGATCCGGTTATGGGGGGAGTGACTATAGTCTTATTTGGATTGCTGGTATCCGTAGGGTTGTCATCGCTACAAAGGGTAAACCTGTCATCCACTCGTAATCTTGCGGTACTGGGTACATCATTGTACACAGGCTTGGTCATTTCCGAATGGCTTAAACTCAACAAAGACAGCATTGATACGGGTACGTGGGCTCATTCAATAATTTACAAAACAATATAACTAAGTATGCGCGAAAGCAAGGTTCAGAATTTTGTCATTGTGTCTTGTTTAAAATCGCTGGAATCTACTGTTTAGTGACAAAACAATATATCGCAAACGATACAAATAGCCTCGCATGTTGGTCCTGATTACATATTTCAAACTATCTATATACGCCATGCAGGAATTAAGTCGTCTGAACTACGACAAAGAATCTATAAATCGTACCTCGCTCAAGATATTGTATTTTTGTACAGGTAATGCCTCCTTGGACCAGGTGCTGAAGCTGATCTTCGGGACACAGATGTTTGTGTCTGGATTAACTTCCATCATACTGGATAACACTGTTAGAGGTAGATAGCACAAATGTCACTGATACACTCATTTTTCTACAGTTGTATAGGGTTAAGTTTTATAGGGTCAACAGCTAAAGCCATCTAAGGACGTGCCTCCATATGTGCGTAATGCAATGTGTACATAGGATAATTATGTATATAGCTTTGACTTCGGAAATGAAAACTGTTTATACTTAGGCAGAAATTCCGTTCTTTAAGGCAACATGAAATCAAATAAAACTGTAAAATAAAATTGCAGTCCAATGATGTAGCAAACCTCATATTTATGTTCGCGAGAGGAATCTTGCTATCTTTCTTAAACGTTTTCTAAGTGAAATCCAGTACGATTTATAAATTGCAGGAACCACAGAAGAGAGAGGAATGGATGATATGACGTCTTTTAAAACCGGAAACGGAAGTGACACTGATACACACGACTCTGTGTACGATGTTCCAGGAGTATCACAATTACAAAGAAAAATCCCGCTTCTTCGACACATTCCGTTTTTACAACCCTATCGACTGGAATAAACATGGATACAAACTCCTCTAATTCAAACATAAGCATGCAGCGTGTTGGAAACAACATGAAATTTAGCCGTGAAAAAGGTCATTGATATACATGTATATGTACAATGACGGAGACCCGGATATTCGAGATAATGGAATACCAGCATCTGGTTTCCGTTATAAGGTTACAACATTGGAGACTAGTTGCCAACATAAATTAGGTGTGCTATTATTTTGATTACTACTTAAAAGGTAACAGAGAAGTTACATGTTACCTTCGTTATGTGGATGTCGTCAAAATTTCAAGATTCCCGAGGTATTCGACAATCAATTGACCAAAACACTTCACAATAAGAGGATTTTGATATTATGTAAGAAAACCATACATTGCAAGCTTTCATGAGAGATAACAGATATGAAATCAACAAAATATGAATTAACAGCAGTTATCTGAGTGGTAAAATGAACGGGGCCAGATCGGGATTCGTACTATGGTCATCATATTGTTTTGATATCGCTCTAACCGATTGAGCTGCCACATCAACGAAAGTGACTTGGCCAAAACACACTACAGTTATAACCAAACGTATGTTAAGGGGATGTTACTGCATATAGGAATAACACAGTGCAGTGGGACAGGGATCCTTAAAATGAGTAGTGGCTCAAGACTATAATGTCCTTTGATGTTGATATATGGAAGATTTGCTGAAACTCAATGTGTTTTTGTGGTGATAAAGTTCAGAATTATCGCTTAAGTTGACTTTGATGTTTTCACAACCTAACTTCGTGTTTAAAATGAGTTATTTCCCTTTGTTACACCAAAGGGGTGCCATCCTGGCATATCACTGACACGGAATAAAGTTCTTGCTAGTTCGTTAACCCAAAGATCAATAGTAATAAACAAAAGGGGTACTTTTTTTTCAATTTTCTTACGTTATTGAAGTTGAATTTATACGTTAGTTGTGCATACTTATTTTTACACTTCTGCATCAAACTTAGTTTGTATACTAGAATTAAGTTGTCTATCCGTCTTCAGACGTATTTGGACAACTCCTACAATTTTCATCCGAATTTGTCAAACTCCACTGATGTAGTCACCACAATCTATAATTAAAGTTGAATTCTGGATGAAGAAAAATGAAGAAAATGTCATTTTCCAAGTATAACAATGCAAAATAAACGATTTTCTCAAAAAAATACTTTTAGTCTGATATTCTATTTTTTGACCCCCATGCTGTTACTAGAAGAGTGATTTAAAGTAACAACTACAGATGTATAAGGGATTGAAAAATGTTAAATCAGCAGCCTAAATCTCGTAGCACTTCTGAAACAAAAATTATGAGTGGCAGGCTAATTTTGTCATAGCTGGAAATAGTCCCTTTAACGACAGACACAATTGGACGAGTACTGTCAAAGTTGCATACAGAGAACACCTGGAGGGATATTGTTGTATGCTCGGAAACGGTAAGGAACACTCGTTTGGTTAAGCTTTGATATTTTTTAATGGCGGTACATCCTTAAATGATCATAACTGTAAAAGGACGCTGTTATTGTTTTGTCAACTTGTTCTTTCGGTCACCAAAAAGGTAAAACAACTTATGTCCGATCGGACCCAACTTGTGAGATTAGAGTTGGCTTGTTTTGACTTTCTTTTGTCAAATGTCCTATAACCAGCTACGGACGTATTAAGGGCGTGCCTCTATGTGTGTTGTGTATGCGTGCTTGTGTGTATGTGTAATGGTTAAGTAAATAAAGAAACGTAATAGTTATGTAAAGAACACATGAACTAGTTGGTCATTGGAAATGGGATTTATACCTTAGACAATTATACCGGAATCTAGTACAGAAAACAGGCCGTTATGAACATGAAATCTTTGTTCTTCAAACATTTCGTAATCAACCTCCAAAATAAAAAAATCTACCCCTGGACCATGATATACTAAAGTCCTTAAAATGGTAGCTGTTAAATCATACTAAACCTTCAGCATTTAGGGTAAGCACATCGGCTGGTTAACCCAGTTTCTGTGAGAAAACCACGTGCTACAACGCTTGCTGTTTTAAATTTTGTTGTTTAGTTTAAGACAAAAATACAACAGTAAAACCTCGTTATACTGCCACCAGTTGTACTGAGAAATATTGGCATTATAATGGGGTTTGGCCGTAAATTGAGGGAAATGTAAAAGGAATTCTTCAGAAAACGAGAAAAAAGAGATATTGAATTATCTTGGCGGTAAACGAGATAGCAAATGAAACGAGATGCATTATATCGAGGATTTAATATATATTATATCAATAAACACTACCATTTGGAAAGTAATTCTGTCCAATGATATGCATGTACATTGGACTTTACTAGATACAGGAAGTTGATTCCCCCCTACAAAGAACCACGTACGTATAAAACAATAGCTGATATGCTGATTAAGGTAAGAAATAAGCCACTATGCCAACCATGCTTTTTTAGGATGAACTTTTATACCACGACCATCTCATGAATAAAGCAAAACCTGAAAAGCAACGGACAGCACGTCCACTGAATTTTGATATCTGAGCATGGTTCAAGGCATTTATTTACCTGATCTGAAAATTCATTTCTGTGAGGGTCTGTGACGCTAAAACATGTGTTT
>NW_018407155.1:312532-394595 GCF_002113885.1 Mizuhopecten yessoensis | reverse complement strand
GGGGGGGGGGGGGGGGGGGGGGTGTATTAGCGAAGTCTATCTTTATCTTTGTTCAACTAGTACACATTTGCATAGTTAAAATATGATAATTTTATCACAATTTCCTGCGTAACACGTACACTTGGGAGGTTTTGACTTTTATGAAGAAAGCGTTCTCCTTAAGGTCTTATCAAAGATGTGTTTTCTATGGTTACCATTTCTGTCAATTTGAACCCATTTATAAATTTCCGTCAGATGTATTGCTCACTCATATATATATATATATTTGGTAATCTTTGACGTTCCTCATCTAATATACATTTATATACTGGAATTCCCTGCGTAAAACACGTACCTGGGAAATTAACTTGGTAGTTTGATGATTATTTTAAGAAAGTTTCAACCTTAATGAATTATGGAAGATTTCGATTTAATTCAATATGATTTATTTAAATAAGTTCATTTGATTTATTGTACTCTAAATTTTATTTGGACGTATGACACGTCACAATATCTATACATAAACAGATTTACAAACTATGTACACGGCATGAACCTTTTCTAATTAGAGAGATTTTTCTGTCAACTTACATCTGATATCATCAACACGAAACGCACATTAATGAATGGAATATTACTTGAGATGAAATAGAAGTTAAGGGAACGTGATATGGATTAGGTTTTGGATTTAATCGACAACAACGAATCGTGCAAATGAATATTTACAAGGTGGTATACAAGTGTTTATTGCAAATGTGTGCATCGGCAGCTTTTGTATTGTTTTCCATTGTATTTTAATTTCTCATCAGATTTTTGTCAAACACTGCTCACGTGCTATTGTTGACGCGCGACCATTAGTTTGGTTTAGTATTGTTTAACGTCCTATCAACAGCTATGGTCATTTAAAGACAGCCTCCACTTTGTGCAAGATGCATGAGTGTAGTGTATGCGAGTGTATTTTGGGAGGCTGCGATATGTTCGTGTTTGTCTCCTTGTGATAGCGCGGAACTGATGCAGACTTTATAGTGCTACCTCACTGAAACATACTGCCAAAGACACCCAGCAGGACACCCAACCCGGTCACATTATACTGACAACGGGCGAACCGGTCGCCCCACTCCTAAATTGCTGAGCGTTAAGCAGGAGTAGAAACTACAATTTTACAGACTCTGGTGTGTTTTGGCCAGGGGACAGAACCCAAAGCCTTCCTCACAGGGGCGAACGCTCAACTAAAGGCCAAATATGAGGCACTCTCAAGGGAAACATTAGGATGAAGAAAGTTGTTTAGAAAGAAATGAAAAGATAAGAACCAAAATTTAGTCGCTTCTTACGATCATGCAATGGGGACAGCAGGTATAATCCTTACCGTCCTACCTGCAGGGACCAAGCACGACCATATGCAATAGGAGCGCTGGTTGTATTACTACAAGATGGACAATAATGTAGTCATATTTGTACATTAGTGTACAAAGAGAAAGCATGGTCAGTGTAATAAAATACAAGCTTTATTCGGACATGGTTAGGCGGGTTCGCGGGAGGCTTAATTGGAATAAAAGCTGATGATAAACATAGAAAAGGTCATTTTTGTTATTATTGATCTGTCAGTTAACATGATGGTTGTACCAGCATTCCACTGAATCAAATTGTTGACAATAACACAATAATAATTATAATAAATAAATAAATAAAACAAAATAAACGAAAACAAGTTGAACAGCGCAAACATATGAAGCCGAGAACCTAAGTGGGCATATTAAACTGTCTTTTTGTTGATTTTTTAAAACAGAAATGTTCGGTACAAGGTAAGTATGTGATTCATGTTTTTTATTGTACATCTCGTACTGTGGTATGTTGCCATTAATCTTTTTATTTTACAGCCAGTACTGTGGTATGTTGCCATTAATCTTTTTTATTTACAGCCAGTACTGTGTTATGTTGTTATTAATCTTTTTATTTTACAGCCAGTACTGTGGTGTGTTGCCATTTTTTTACAGCCAGTACTGTGGTATATTGTCATTAATCTTTTTATTTTACAGCCAGTACTGTGCTATGTTGTCATTAATCTTTTTATTTTACAGCCAGTACTGTGGTATGTTGTTCTTAATCTTTTTATTTTACAGCCAGTACTGTGGTATGTTGTCATTAATCTTTTTATTTTACAGCCAGTACTGAGGTATGTTGTCATTAATCATTTTGTTTTACAGCCAGTACTGAGGTATGTTGTCATTAATCATTTATTTTGCAGCCAGTACTGTGGTAGGCTGTCATTAATATTTTTTATTTTACAGCCAGTACTGTGGTAGGCTGTCATCAATATTTTTTATTTTACAGCCAGTACTGTGGTAGGCTGTCATTAATCATTTTGTTTTACAGCCAGTACTGAGGTATGTTGTCATTAATCATTTTGTGTTACAGCCAGTACTGAGGTATGTTGGCATTAATCATTTTATTTTGCAGCCAGTTATGTGATCATTGGGTCATCAATCTTTTTATTTTATAGTCAGTACTATAATGTAATAATATATCTGACTCAGCAACTTCGTTATTCTGTATATCGCACAGCTTTTATGTTATTTATTGATAGGATGTACATATGTATTATTCATTACACAAAGTCACATGGTTTATTGCAGGTCGGACAACAAAATGGATACGAACGTGTACAGTAGTGAGAATAAATGCGCATCGCCAAATGAAATGAATGGAAAAGGTGTGTTGGAAGTAACAAGTTTATTACCGGATGTAGCAGAGGAAGCCCACAACGAGGCAAGAAAGTACCCGGATGTTCCGTCATTGCGTTACGGTGTCGGGGAAAATCCACCCATATTGTTGTCACTGATTTTAGCCATACAGGTATATTCATCAAATATAGGCTGATGGGTAGTATTAGATTAGAATGGTAACGCAAACATTTTCATAAACATAATTATATCGATTTATATTGAAGCAGATCTATCTTATACATGTCCGTATTCATGTCAGATATAAGATACTGGCGGGGGTCTATTTTTCACTTTTTAAAGTTCTTTTTTTGTGGTGTGCGGAAAATGACAGAATATTTGTGTCCCTCGTGTTATCCCAAATGGGAACACCAATCGAAAAGACGACGTATATGTTTGTCATCGTACAAGGTAAAAGCTAGGAAATTATATCACCATGGAAAACATACAAACGAATAAATGAAGTTAATATATTAATTACCACTCAATGAATTTTGGGAAATATTTGTAAGGCACGTGTCTTATCCAATCCAATCCAATCCAATACGATCGTACATATGGAAGTGATATATCAATATATGTTAATTGATGCCTTATATTATCATAGAATGTAATGTTGTCCTTTGGAATGAACCTGCTGGTTAGTGTCACAATTGCAGACCTCGCCTGTGCAGACAGGAACGATCCAATCAGAGCAAAGCTTTTCTGTACGTCCGTATTCGTAGTAGGACTGACCACGGTCGTCCAGAGTGCTGTCGGCATCAGGTGAGTATACATTTCCACTTAATATTTTTGTATTTTGATGGCAATATAACCATAAGACTCATTCATCTTAATCCCTTGGGTGAACATAACTAGCTTACCGTACCAGTTAAATACAATAGTTTACATGACTAAACGCATCCTCGAAATTCCATGGGTTACGCTCAAATACGTTCTCTGTACAACTTGAATAGATCACGACAAAATCGAAGACTTGAAGCGCCACCTTGTGAATGATACAAGTAGACTTGATCCTTTGATGTACACACAAGAAATCGCAAGAGATTGAAACGGTTAAACATTTTACATTAAGTGAATCGTGAATTGTAATTGTAAAATTGACTGGCTGTAATGTCGGGTGTCGCTCCGCTGTTACCTATCAGCCTAGCGAGTGGTCTGGGTTTCGTTTTACCCAAAACCAATCAACTAGCTAACCAAGAGCCCTCAATTTTATCACGACATATTCAAGAATGCAGACAAGGTTAATGAGCACAACCCCTGATATTTCGGGGATGGATTTGCTGGGTCTTGTGAGCCGATGTGATGCATGGGTTTTGTACCAGCGTTTTCGGCCTTAGTTGATTATATTTCAAATATTGTTAAACCCTTAGTTATTGATTCTTGATAATCTTATCTTATTTCCTGACATCATATGCTATTTGAGTTTGCTTTCATGTCTGCTTCGCTGCACCGTGACCTAGATAACATTAAAATCAACAATGGTAGTTTTTATTCTATATTCAAATCCAGAATTAAGACGAGGACTAACTACAGGATTGCACTTTTTAAGACAGACTTGTTTCCAGGACATTGTAGTTTTATAAACTGGCTGTTTGTTTCAGAATTCCCATCCTTCAAGGCGTTTCTGGTGCCTTCCTGGGACCGTTGGTGTCTATGAAGACCGCTGGGGTTTGGTCATGTGACAGTACCGGTGACATGGATTCGGGTATGTCACGTAATACAACAATACCTGTGGTATTTTGCTATGCATCTGTGGTAAATCACTCGAGTAGAAGAAGGATGCAAACAGAAATCAGAGTCTATCACAACGATATTCAAATAAAAGCAGGGTTTTTTGAAGATTGTCACCTATCTAATTTGAATCTGTACCTCCATTGCAACACTTGGGATCTGTATTTTGGCTACTCATGCCTACTCTATGCTCGGTGGTGTCCCCCAGGCACTCCTTTTTACCTGATCTTAGTTGTTGCAAGGATGTTTAACCTTATTAAAAAAACAAACAAACAAACAAATATATCAAGAAAGGGTTATATTGTAATTGACGTTTCTATTGGTAGGAAATCGCGAAGACATTTTGTTATATTTATGTCTCTCCCTTCCGCAGCTCAGTAAACGCGCACTATAGAATATGTTCGTTGACAACCACGTCCATACTATCGTATACGCAATCACACTATAGGTCAATACTTATCTATTTTGTTTGTATGCTAGTAGTTCCATTACATCGTAAATGTTATTGTCAAATAAAGACGGATACATAGCTTTTGTTCGTATGTACTTAGTACTTTGTTTAAAGCCCTAGCAACGACTCATATGAAGACGAGTTACCGCCAAGCAAAAAGGGTAGGGAGGTGAGGCTGGCTAAATATCATCACCCTAGGCCTTTTGGTTACTGAGAAAAGGTTGTTTAAAGTAAAAAGTTGACGCCGGACGGACACCGGGCGGACGGACGGACAACGGACGCCGCACCATGCCATAAACCCACTTGGCTTGGCCCTTCGGGCCAGGTGAGCTAAAAATAGGAAAGGTCCGAGAACCGACCCCTGTGGAACACCTGCATTTAAATGCCCAATTGAAGAAGTAGAGTTACCTAATATGACCTGCTGCTTTCTTTCAAGTAGATAATCCTTATTCCAGCAGAGAATATTACCCTCGATACCATAAGCATATAATTTAATTAATAAAAACCCTGTGCCACACCCTGTCAAAAGCCTTGGATATTGCTTAATTTCCAGAGCAGAACAAACATTATGATAAATTTCTATTAATTGGTAAACGGTTGAATGTCCTTTAACGAAACCCAATTGATATTTGTAAAGTAAATTATTCTCTAACATATAATTATGAAGGGATTTGTGTATGACTCTCTCAAACAGTTTGCTTACAGAACTTTGGAAGAGTTCGTTCATTTTTCTTAAATAATGGTAGAAGTGTAGCTAATGTCCATGCCGAGGGGAATTTGCATTCTCCTAATGATCTAGCGAATAAAATAAACAGGGGTTCGCAAACCGTCTCGGCAGTATTTTCTAACATATTATGACTTATATTATCATTTCCAGTTGCCTTGTTTAACTTCAATGTTTTAAAGAGTAACTGTAGTGCTGCAATATTTTTTAGGTAAAGAAAGATTAATAAATAAAACCATCAAAATAATCAAAAAAATTTTTTTTTTTGCAAAAATATCGAAGTTGTAACCATTTTACTAAATTTCACAACTGAGCGCAAATCCGATTTTGACCTACGACCGGAAGTGACGTAGCAGCGGTGACCCAAACTCAGGTAAGCTCGGGTAGCCATTACGAAAGACTATCAAAACATCTTCGTCATGTCCGTGATTTACAAAGAAAACACACCGGTATCTCGCTGTGGTCGACGTTGTGTTGCAGGAGGATGCTCCAATACTACTATCAATGGAGTTTCCATGCATACTTTTCCTGCAAAGAGACCTGATATTCACCGACAATGGGTTGCTTTTGTGAGAAGAAAACGCAAAGATTGGGAGCCGACTCGTCACACAGTGTTGTGTAGTGCCCACTTCGAGGAAGATTGTTTTCCACTGAAATTCCGGCTAGGACTGTTGGAATCAAGTGGGAAGACTGTGAAGAGGACACTTGAAGAAGATGCCGTCCCTACTATTTTCAATAGTGCAACGACACCGACCATGCCGACACCGAATGGGAAACGTTCCTCAAGCCCCGAGACTGAGTTGACAACACCGAAGACTGTGAAAAAGGCCTAGGTCGGCATTCGTTAAAAGGGACATCCAACGTGTGAGTGTTTATATGTGTTTCCTATATAAATATATTATATGTAATCTTGTACTGATGACCAATGATTTCTACACGTGTAACCTGTTTCGACGGAAATCCTATTTCGACTTTTTTTTTAAAACTAATGTGACACTGTTAAGGGCCTTGTGTGAATGTGTAAAGGTAATAGCTTTAAATCTCAATATCTTAGTAATTTGTCAATCTTAACAAATTATAAAACAGAAATTATCTAAATGAATTAATATTGCATTGCAAAATATTGATATTAAGGGGACATCTCTATATCATGCTTATTTACAAATTGCAGTTGATCAGAGAGTATGAAGAACGTGAGCCAGAAAATGCTACCTGTCCACAGGCACCACCACATATTGAAGAAGATGAGCTAAGCTCAAGTATGGCGGTAAGGTATTATCTTATCTTTGTGTAAATTGAATTAATTGATGACACACAATGATTGGCCCCAATTAGTTGCTATTGAAACCAGTCTGATTTTTTTTTTTATAATCATTTTTATTCTATGTTAACCTAACCTACTCAATGGTAAGAACACATAAACCTGCAAGGGATCAATGACTTTTGACCAGACTTGGATACATGCACTAACTTTATTTATCCTGCCATGGGAGGTTGCGAGTTTCACTAGAAAATAATCTGGAGGTCCTTTTAAAAACTTGATGGCTCTGTTAGTCTGATGTGCGTGATAACTTCCCTGACACAACCGGAACCTTGCAAAATAAAATAGTAATATTTTTTTGAACATAAACAACAATAATATGCATACAAAATAATTATATCCTGATCTGTAACTGTATAAAATAAAAACTAGCCCTTGAAGATTGAAAATATTTATTTTATCTATGTACCTTGTATGATCAATGGCCCTGATGTTTCATAATTATATATATCATGTTTCCTTTTTTCAGGTAACTGTTGTCTCAGAGGAGCCTAAAACTAAGTCTGTAGCTTCATAGAAGAGTTTAAGTCGGCCATCACAAAGATCCCACTACACACAAACAAGATCTAAAGGAAAGGATAAAGGTAAATCACCATACACTACATGCACATGTTTATTCTCAAACCAATGTAAATATTGCCAATATTTATGTCTATAATATAATATTTATATATATGTATAGTTTTAATTTCAATAAATTGTGGTGAGCAGGCTATTTTTCCCCCTGTAACTAAATTTAGATTTAGGCTAACAACTACATTTTCTTCTATGAGTGTAGAGGAACAATTTAACCGGCAAGATTAAGAATAAATAATTGTCTTACTTTTCTAAGCATTGCTTAGCATAAAATGTTCAGTAAGGAATAGAAATGCATTATCATTTAGAGCCAAACCCCAATATATTTTTTTTGTCCACCATAAAGTATATACTAACCCCTGCTTTAAGCTTTCCTTTTTACATTATAAAGATTTGTTTGTAATGACTCAATGTTATTGTCGTAATGAGTTTGTACAATGCCAGATTTAATTGTTATTTTTTCATATTTTGCTGAACTCTGTTATTTTTTCCTTTATCAAGGATGTCAAGCATTAGGACCAAAAACCCGAGAAATTGGCATCATGTGTGATATAATTCCTAGCCCGCAAAGACAGCATGTCACCACTGTACCCCTTCCTGATCCAAGTCCAGTTATCAGCGATCCAGGATCTTTTATATCCGAGAACCCTGGAAGTGACTTTGATTACCAAGTTGAGAGTGAAATGTCCAGTGACAGTGAAGGAGAGGATGACAGGTATTGTTGATATTTTATATATATGTATGGTATATTATACAATATCGTCATGTGACATGATTCAATGAATCAATGAAGATTCAGGTACTTGGGTCAAAACAAAACGTTTGTCAGCTTTCATCTACTTGACAAAATATAAGCGTAAAGAAAAAATTCTCAATTTCCTGATTCTAGGTCAAAGTAAATTGTAGACACCCAGCACTGTTTTGACGTCTGGCATGTTGCAAAAGGTAATTAAAAGTTAAACTCAAGTTTGAGGAGTATCGTTGCAATTGAAAACACTGTACCGCATTCACATGCTTTGTTGTTTTGGCAATAACCAGATTTGAAATTTAGAAGAAAAATGAAGTAAATAGGTATTTTTTTATGTTGTTTGACCCTAAATGACTAACATTGCTGATGGGCTGTAAAACAATACAACAGCAACAAAACATAAACACAATTCAGATATGTTTCACATATTACCACTTCAGCTGAACTTTTATTTTGTTTGAAAATTTGATTTTTTTAGGTTTAAAGAAGAAACTGGTGGCGCTTTCAAAAGAGAGGGACTGTGCTGAATTGCATGGATGGATTAAGAGCATCCTCAACCACCTCTACTGGGTTGCATCATCAACACCAGATAGCAATAGGGATATGATGCTGCAGAAATGGGCTAGCGTAGGAAACCACATCCAGAATGTTCACCATGGTCACGGATCACTCTTCCCAGCATGTTCCCATCTACCTCTGGACCCCTCTCGCAGAAACAAGAAATGGCTGAAACCAGGTACAAGTTTCTACTAACTGGCAAAATAGTTAATAAAAAGTGTTTGTCAAGTTTTCCTGTTTTTGCAGTAGAAGTATTTCTGTCAACTATGCTTTTATCATTGAGATGGCATTTAGTAAATATGTGATTTTATTATACAGTACCATAGCATTAGCAATCAAATGTTTTACCGTCTTATAAAGATTCCTTCCATTTTCATTGTCAAATTGGTTTTGTATTTGTAAATAAAGAATCAATGATGAGGACTTCAATAAGTCTAAGATATATTAATAACTTGTTTTATATGTTTCAGCAACAAAGGTTAACGAAAAGCTGGGATTGATCCTGTCCTCCACATACTTAAAGAGAGACATCCCAATGCTCTCGAGCGGTCAGCAGACCTCGCATCTTGAGGCCTATCACTCTGTGATCAATCATTTTGCACCAAAAATGATTGGCTTCTCTTACCATGGAATGCAGAGTCGGTATGTTCCACGTTATAATGCCTCATCAATTTATACTCCTAGTCTATAGATGTTTAATAGTCATATCATTGTTGAAAATTACATCCAAAATTATTTGAGGTGTAATTCAACATTTTACAAAAATACCTTGTCATACTCCCAAGAAGGAAATCAGTTCAACTTGACCTAAACATGCAGTGTTTATATGCTCTCTATCGATAGGCAAAATCCACTGGGTCAGGATAAAAAAATATATGAATTCGTCACATCGTTATACAGATAAACTCATACAAATCGCTCACTCCCCTTTAGTGTAAAGGGACAGTTCTTGAAGGGTTGAGACAGCACATTTGATACATTGTGTAGAAAGTTATTTTTCTTTTTTACTATTTCAACTATGTTTGATGACACTGTCGGTAAGATATTCGTTGTCAAGTGTAGTTTTTTTTCGCTTCTGCAGATTGTTGCTGGCTGCACTGCACTTCAATGAGAATGTGTCCAGAGAACAGGCTTCTCTTCCAAATGGTGAAAAGAGATTCAGAATAACATTCCCCAAACAGAAGAACGGTGATTACACAGTTCGACAAGTGAGAACAGAGTGCACCTTCAGTAAGTTATATGATTATTCAATTCCATTCGTAATTTTACTTTAGAAAATAATTCAATGGTTTCAAACTGCCAATTACAGAATATGCCAGAATATTTTTTTTTTGCTGCTTTGAGAACGAGTGTTTTATATATATGTTTTTATGTGGCAACTTCAAATTTCTGTGTTCCCATATTTTCAATAATTTATCATCTTGTGCATTTTGATAGCACTTTATGCATATTAAAACAATTAAAAGAGCAACATTTCAAAGGTCTAATAACTCTTTCTTGTCATGTTACAGATTATGTGGAAGATTTGATGAAGGCAACCAAGCAAAGGGTGAAACTTTTACAGATTCCAAACTGCGAGGTTGTTGGAGAATCGCCACCACCACTCTGTATGAACTTTGTTCACCCAGAGAAGTCTGAAGCTGTTTCTGGACTGATGTCTAGGTTTAGGCACTAGCCTACAGTTGAGCCTTTGGAATTATGCATGGAGATATGGAGACTAAACATGTTGGACTATGCAAAGTGCTGGGCCCAGTTGTTTAAGTTAAAGATACTTTTTTATCAGTTAGGGAAAACTATAACCTGAATACAACAAAATCAAAAACACCAGAGATCTTTTTAATCATTTTACTTGATTTTTTGAGAAAAATAAATGATGTGTTTTGAGGATTAGTTATAACCACCACTAATATCTCTAATAACATTTGAGCAACCGGGGCCTGGTCTTTGACATTTTAATAATTGTGATCTGTTTGAAAATAATAAAGTATGTTGGTTATATATGATATTTAATGTAGTAATGGGAACAAAATGTCTACATAAACATCAAACTGACATAAAAAAACAGGAGCTAATTTAATCATAAATAAGCATACAAATAAGAAAGTGTTCTGTTGTTTTCTCATTCAAATTTAAAGCCATTGTATTGTCCGTCCGGTGCAGGGAAAGCATTCCTGATACATGTAACAGCACATGCTGGGAGTCGTATACGAACATGTCGACCTAGCCAACCCCAGCACCATCTCACAAATTGACGATAGGCAATATATCGATTTCTCCTGGAAAAAAAATCATTGTCTTGCATAAAAAAGATAGCATATATGGTATCTTCCAACTCTTCATTTTCAAACAGACTGGTTAGAACTACTTTGAATAAAGTGGATAGACTCTTGCAAAATTGCTGAAAAATTCATATATTCTTGGGTTTTATTCATCTTTCACAATGCAGTGTTTTGTTGTTCTATGTATACATTCAGTAAGATTGTTAAACATTGAAAAACAAATTAAATAATAATGATTAAATAAAATGTATGTTTACTTACTTGTTTTCATCGTCTGTCAATTGACCATGGTACTGACGAAATGTCAGGTATGCTGTCTGCAGAACATAAATGTTTAAACAGACAGCATCAAATCCAGGATGGAGAGTGATGCATGATAGATCACCCGGAATGGCATCCATCATGACTTGGACCTGGTCGACTTCTTTGCAACAAATACTTTCCACTTCGGTAGACATCGCAGGACAGTGTCCGCATTTACACCTGAAAATTGAAGGAGATGTAATAAGTTTTCTTTGAACTTGAAGACATATACTTTCTTATCAAGGTACTTTGCACTGCCATTTGAGCGATAGCTGTAAGGACCTAGAAAACCGGTATCCGTTCATAGTTTCTAGTTGTATTGCGCCAAATCTACATTTTTGTGTAATGTGACAACTGAATTTTCTATACACGTTACTTAGCGAAGAAATGCTGGTAGGCTAATCTTTCTTATAGTCAAAAAATGGTCTAATAATCAACCTAATTTGCGTCAAAATAAGCTTACCAATCGTATGGCTTGGATCTCGGGCTCGTGGTCGGCCACTGAAGTTTCCTCGTTTGGGTCGTCATCCGTCTCTGGTTCGAACATGTAAGGCTGTGTTACTCCGTCGTAGGTTGCTCCGTCCATCTCAAAGTAAGATGAGCCGTCAGATATGTATAAATCAACAGATTCTTCGTCGCTTTCTGAGGTCGATACGTAGGTAACGTTATTCGCCATGATGCCGGTTTTTCTTGTGTTCCCGTTGTGACGTCACCGATACGTGTGCACAACTTTTAGCGGCGCGCGGTACGCTTGATGAGCATATGGAAACGCAGGTAAAAAGCTCAACTTCTACCTGTCGTAACTTGGTAACCGGTCCACCGATTTCGATGCGGTTTTCGGCAACATCATTATAAAAACACAAGGAATGTTTTATTATCGGTTTCTATTTGCACTACAGTTACTCTTTAAGCAAGGTGTTAAAATGGGCAGAAGGTCAATTTTGGTTTTTTCTGTGTTCCCTAAACCAAATACACCGAGGAAAACCCCTGAATGCAGCGGGTCATATGTAAGTCAGCTCTTACAACATGTTGTATGTTACAACAGGTCTTTTCTGTCTGTAAAGGGCTCAAGAAAACACGAGTTAGAATAGGGTATACTTGTGTTTTCGCCTGGCGAACGAATCTTTAGAAGGAATTCTAGGAAAATAAGTACACGCAGAAGTTAGTTGATTTACAGTTAAAATGTCCGAGTATATCAAATTACTACAATCTTTAGGAGGAAAGGTTCATCACTTTGCTACTCTAAGCAGACATTACAATTATTTACTGTATGCATATATGGACAAGTATAGCTTCCGGTCCAATTTAGGAAGTTTGAACAATTTGAGGGTATGCTAGTAATAACATAACAAATATGTCGAATAGCATAGCTCCCTACTAAGCCTATGATTCCGGTTGCCAAGATGTATAACTGTCGTATAAATCGCAAAACTATGGTGGAAGGGGAAACAATTTCAAATCAGAAAAATGACTAATACAATTCGAAGTCTTCTTTGTTGGTGATAAAACACAAACCTCTCAGTCTCTCAACCTTAACTCTTATCATAATCTGAAAAAAACATTGTGTCACAAAATACAATTTTTACGCCATTGTTAAAAACCGTTGTATCAACAATTAATCTTTCAGTATCGATGTCAAGCAATCAGACGCTGCTTCAGAATGTCACCATGGCGACAAAACAGGAACTGGTTTACTACCGGGTAACGCAGGTAAAACCTGAAATTTCCGTGGCGGAGTTTACACATGCTTTTATTAAAAATAAACAAAAGGGTCTATTAACGCCATAGGGGGAAATATAAAATTTAAAAGACAACTGGTGGGGTTCTTTCGGATGAAGTCATCAGATTTTAGAAAATAGAAAAGGATAAGCAATTTCTCTCTGAACGGAAGACTTGTCAAGTATAAGAAAGGGAATATTTTTGGTATCAGAGTGAAGCATATTATTTTTGGGTAATTCTTTATCATTTTTCAAATGAAACATCACTTTCAAATAAAACACCTTTGGATCCCTAAAAAAACATGAACAAACGTTTAACATTTAATACATATATGAATTATTTTCAATGGATAACAAGTTCATTAAAACTACATCCTCAATAAGGGCATACTCAAAATGATAAAATAAACTAAATATAATATATTTCTTAATAAAAACCCTTTAATTATTGTTATAAATAATCAACCACTCAGTAACATTTACAATAAATCCGTGACACTACGTGTCACTTAAAAACATAAAACGTTTGATTTTCTTACAAATTACAAGAAAATACTATGAAGTAATTTAAAGTGCATTCTAAGTTGTTTTCCATAGATAACATTTCTTTTTTGAAAGTTAGTTACATGAACATGACATAGTTCCTGTTTCCTTGATTTGTCATAAAGCTTCAGGGAAGTTTGATGGTTTCCGGTCTAGTAACGGAAGTGTTCCTTGGCGGGACTGGCCTCCTGGGATACCTGGTGAAACTGGTGGGCCCAATAACTGTTTGTGTGACAATTACCTCACTTGGATTATCTTTGTACCCCATCCCTATATTCTACTGTAGCAAGTACCTTCCAGTGGCTGTTTGGTGAGTTGATTTTTGAAGCTTTCAATGCAAGACTACTCGTCCTTAAATTGAATGGTTATATATCTGCAGGTAACATCAATATGCCACAAGATACAATTTCGAAATCTCTCCCCCCCCCCCCAACCCATTTGAGGAGCTATCATCAGTCAACAACAACTTAACCGTTGTCATTACTGTTGGAACTATATCTCGTAATGGTCTAAAACAAGTACATATTTCTGTTTAGGACAATTTTGCGACCCAGTATGACTTTATCGTGTATAAGGACCATTAAAACTTGCGCGTGACCCTGTTTGACCATTTTGTGGGAATGGACAGCTAATGCTTTCTGCGTATCTTAGCTGTTAAAGACTAATGTGTGATCATTTATGGATTACTTGAAGTGCAAAAGTAATGATAATGCATTGCATGTCACAAGTTTAAACACACATTCATTCTTGTTTTCATAGCAAAAGTACATATTTCTTACAGCGGTACTTTAATGATGATTTTGTTTGTCATGTACCTCACACGAATCTACGTCACGATACCAACAATACATTGCAACAGGAAGAAGGCTACAGAGTGTAACAGAAACACAAAATTGCCAATTTTTCAGACATTTCCGGTAAGTTCTCCTTTTGTGCTGAAATCCTATTTTGTGATATTCTACAATGTAACTGAAATGTTGATCATCTGTCTTAAATCTGAACATGAAGACATTTTCAACAGAAATTGATTTTCAAAAGGAATTGTTAGTAGCTTTGTTCTAAGAATTCGTTTATTCTTGATATACTTATTTTTGTAACCTTTTTCGTGTTGCTGTTATAATTAAAAATTTTCTTTTGTTGCTTGTTTCTAAAATTGGCGCGATGTTTTGTGCTACAACCTTTGACATTCATGTTTAATTCCCATGCTGATATCTCTTTTGCCGTTTGTACTCTTACGTTGCTTTTTATGTGTTGTTTTAATTACTGACGTCATCAATCGCGCGCAATAGCTTTTCATCAGTGTGGTGATTACATGGGCACTGTGTGGGGTCCTGACCTTGGCAGGCGTATTTCCTGATGACCCAAGTGAACCCGCATATGGAGCCCGGACAGACACACGTGGAGATCTGATAACCCTGTCTCCGTGGCTCTTCTTCCCTTACCCAGGTAAGTATTTATGTATTATCTTGTGTTAGAATTATTTCGTGAAAATATAGCGATTATCTGCGTTTTGTAATATTATCAATTGATTATGTAATCAGGATTTGGTTCAAAAGTTTTGGCCTAAAGTTACGAGGATATTTTGAATTCAGAAGATGGTAATAACAATAAAGACATCAAAAATGTTACAGAAGGAGGGAAGTTTGAATGGTGTTATGGTTACGATAGTCATTATTCGTTGACAAATGCATGAAATCTGACACGTTAGTTTGTTAGCAATGGTTTGGTTTTATATTGTTTAACTTTCTTTTAAAAGCTAAGGCATTTAAGGATGGCTCTATGTGTGTAATGCAGGAATATATATGTGTATGATTGCTTATCAGTTGCTTCTTGCAGCCTGCAGTAGGTTACATCAGGTTTAGTCTTTACTCAGTATCCAAACTGCACGGACCAGACGGTAATGGCAAAGCCAGAAATCGGCCATAACTCCAATTTGTCGAAATATTCACAATTAATGTTAACGTTTTAATAGTGAATATTTTGAGCAGAAGAAAATAAACAATTATGCAGGGGTCCGCGTTTAAGTGACCTCTTAAAATCATGCGGTGGTATACAGTATATTCTTTCCCGAAGAAGCAAAGAATAAGGTTTGTGATCAATTATTTGCATCTGCCCTAATGACTATAAACAAATGACCATAACTCTTTTTTTGTTTTCTAGGTCAGTTTGGTCCACCCCGTTTCAATACAGCGATTTTCATTGGGTTTGTGAGTTCCTATCTGTCCTCAAATGTGGAATCCATAGGGGATTACATGATTGTCTCCCGGGCCACAGGAACCTTTCCTCCACCCCGTCACGCAATCAACCGAGGGATACTGACAGAGGGCATCATGGGGGTGGTGGCAGGGGCCCTGGGGGCCGGGCACGCTACGACGTCCTACAGTGACAACGTTGTTATCATAAAGATCACACAAGTATGAACACAATTAATTTGAATATGAATGTATTAAATATTTTTTTGTAAAAATAATTGAAAGCAAAATGATTTTCATAATATAAAGAGGTATTAATAACACTGAAGGACTTACACATTTTCATGTACCATACAATCTCGATACAGTGTCCCTCATTTCATTGTAACTTCGTTTACCGCCTATACATTTTAATTTTCTTTTTCTAGCACTACCTTTGTTCAGTTTTCACGTTATATTGCCAAACATCTTTAGTAATGCATGTGTAACCCTAAATATAGTTGAACTTACCCCTGGACGATTAAATTTATTCAATTTAAGCCTCATTTCAAAGTATTAATATCAATATTTTTATATTTGCCACTAAGAAACAAATTTGAAATATCCTTAGAAATTTTGTTGATATATACATGTTTGTGAACCAAAGAGTGTTCAATTGTACAAGCTGAGGTTATCGTTATTGCTAACCAAACAAGTATCCTTCGATGCTTTTTATACAGGTTGCCAGTCGGAGTGTCATGCTTCTGGCCGGCTCCATTTGCCTACTTTTCGGAGTTATTGGTAAATTTGGCGCAGTATTGGCGTCACTTCCTGATCCGGTTATGGGGGGAGTGACTATAGTCTTATTTGGATTGCTGGTATCCATAGGGTTGTCTTCACTACAGAGGGTTAACCTGTCATCTACTCGGAACCTTGCGGTACTGGGTACATCATTGTACACAGGCTTGGTCATTTCCGAATGGCTAAAACTCAACAAAGACAGCATTGATACGGGTACGTGGGCTCATTCAATCATTTAAAAAAAATATAGTATGCGCGAAAGCAAGGTTCAGAAATAGCCTCGCATGTGGGTCCTGATTACATATTTCAAACTATCTATGTACGCCTCACTCTAGAAACATCATCTAATAATAATAAAGTCACTTATATACAGATAAACTAAAAATACAAATCACACATGTAACATTATTTTTACAAATTGTATTCTTGACTATTCTAATGACCAATATATAAAGTTTGATCAAAATCCATGCAGGAATTAAGTCGTCTGAATTACGACAAAGAATCTAAAAATCAAACCTTACTCAATATATTGTATTTTTTTGTGTACAGGTTACGCCTCCTTGGACCAGGTGCTGAAGCTGATCCTCGGGACTCAGATGTTTGTGTCTGGATTAACTTCCATCATCCTGGATAACACTGTTAGAGGTAGGTAATCAAATGTCACTGATACACTCATTTTTCTACAGTTGGGTTATATAGGGTTAAGTTTTATAGGGTCAATAGCTAAAGCCATCTAAGGACGTGCCTCCATATGTGCGTAATGCTATGTATATAGCTTTGACTTCGGAAATGAAAACTGTTTAAACTTAGGCAGAAATTCTGTCCTTTAAATCAACATCAAATCAAATAAAACTGTAAAATAGAATGGCAGTCGAATGATGAAGCAAACCTCATATTTAAATGTTCAAGAAAGAAATCTTTCCATCTTTCTTAAACGTTTTCTAAGTGAAATCCAGTACGATTTATAAATTGCAGGAACCACAGAAGAGAGAGGAATGGATGATATGACGTCTTTTAAAACCGGAAACGGAAGTGACACTGATACACACCACTCTGTGTACGATGTTCCAGGAGTATCACAATTACAAAGAAAAATCCCGCTACTTCGACACATTCCGTTTTTACAACCCTATCGACTTGAATAAACATGGCTACAAACTCGTCTAATTCAAACATAAGCATGCAGCGTGTTGGAAACAATATGAAATGTAGCCGTGAAAAAAGTCATTGATATATATGTATATGTACCAGGATGGAGACTCGGATATTCGAGATAATGGAATACCAGCATCTGGTTTCCGTTATAAGGTTACAACATTGGAGACTAGTTGCCAATATAAATTAGATGTGCT
This sequence comes from Mizuhopecten yessoensis, assembly GCF_002113885.1. Lineage (NCBI taxonomy): Eukaryota > Metazoa > Mollusca > Bivalvia > Pectinida > Pectinidae > Mizuhopecten > Mizuhopecten yessoensis. The sequence goes on along the minus strand of NW_018407155.1, from coordinate 376,614 downwards.
ATTATTTTGCTTAACAGAGTAGTTATAGTTTACCTTCGTTATATGGGTGTCGTCAATATTTCGAGATTATCGAGGTATTCGACAATCAATTGACCAAAAACCTTCATAATAAGAGGATTTTGATATTATGTATCCATCCACACCATCAAGATATGTTCACTCTAGCTTAAGGATCCGCGTACCACTGCCCAAAACTGTAACCAAGTGTTGAAACTGCTTTTTCCGGCATTTCGATAACTTGGGTTAATCATTTATGAAAGAAAACCATACCTTGCGGGCTTTTATGAGAGATAACAGATATGAAATCAACAAAATATGAATAAGCAGCAGTAATCTGAGTGGTTAAAATCAACGGGGCCAGATCGGGATTGTTTTAATATCGCTCTAACTGATTGAGGTGGCTCATCAACGAAAGTGACTTGGCCAAAACACACTACAGTTATAACCAAACGTATGTTAAGGGGATGTTACTGCATATAGGAATAACACAGTGCAGTGGGACAGGGATCCTTAAAATGAGTAGTGGCTCAAGACTATAATGTCCTTTGATGTTGATATAAGGAAGATTTGCTGAAACTCAATGTGTTTTTGTGGTGATCAAGTTCAGAATTATCGCTTAAGTTGACTTTTATGCTTTTATAACCAACCTTCGTGTTGCAAAGAATTATTTCCCTTTGTTTACGGAAAGCGTGCAAACACCGCCTACGTTAAATTAATGCCACTGTTAACCAAAGGAATCGTTCTTTAACCACAGAACCGCTTGCTTCTACTTACATTCAGGAAAAACACCCCGAAACGCCTTAGTTTAACATTCAGTTACAGCTAATATTCACCATGGATGTGTATTGACATAGCAGCACAAGTTATAATCGTGAAGAAGAGGCCCATTTTGTAGCTTTTTGTTATCAATAAATCAATAGAAAGAAGTTCTGTTTCTGTTAAAATATAGTATAACAAATTTATTTATTTCAACAGAGGGTCAAAGGATTAAGGGAAATAACTGACTTTAATCACATTTCTCACAAACTTTCTCATTAACTCAGTTTTGAAATTTACCACGCACTAAATTGAAAAACGTGCATTATAGCTCATGCACTATGCGTCATAATTTTAATAAATGAAAATCGTTCACTGCAAGGGTTACTGAAACTTTCGAAACATTTCTAGTTTTTCATTTCACTATCAACTGTGCCATTTGGAACCACCTTACAATAACAACAGGTCATGTTGAAGAGACACGGCGAATGGAGGATACAACTTTGGGGTCTCTCACAAATAGAATAATGATTATGTCAAGGCAAACAATATGTTTGTTGGTATTAAATCGTCCATGAGAAAAACAACTCACATATAGCAATCTTCATTTCCCCCCATTATTTTCCTGTCAATTACTTTAAATAATAACAACAAACAGATAAGATACTTAAATGGAATTTGAAAGTCCTCCAACGATAATATTATCATAAAGCTCGTTACACAAGGACAAAACTGTGTTTCAAAATCGACATAAAAACACAGGAACAAGAACTGACATCTTCAAAACCGTAGCAAAGACACACTGAGCACTACAAACAAACTGCATCCCAAACAACATTCTCCGCAAAATCGATTAACAAAACATAAGAATATGAACTGACTCACAAAAAGCATCCTGAACAAGAAAGGTAAACACCATGTGTCTTATGAATAAATGGACTTCTTAATAGTGGTACCATCCTGTCATATCATCGTCACGAAATGAATTCTTGCCAGTCACCTAACCCGAAGATCAGGCTGGTCATTTGTGACACAAAAATACACGGAATAATACCAAAACCGCCAGGGGAACTTTTATTATTCTTTCGATTTTATTACATTTGAAGTTATTCACTAGTCTTGCCAACCTATTTTATACTACTGCAATAAAATTGGTCTGTATACTGAAATTAAGTTGTCTGTAGACGGATTTTGTTTGGAAATCTCCTGCTACAATTTCATCCAAGTTGTTGAACTTAACTGATGTAGACAAAACACTCTAAACTAGTGTTTATGTTACGCTTTGTGATCCAGCTGTTGTTGTAAGGATTATGCCTCTTTTACAGAATTATTAGCCACAATTTGCAGACACAACTCCCGCAAAAATACTAATCAAAATCGTGTTAATGTGTTACATATGTCATAACCACAATCGGAAGTTGTGCATCAACGCTTAATATTTATCCGGTCCTTTGTATGGGCTTTAAAGCCCTTTTTCTGATTTCCGTTTATAACTTTTCTCCAAAATACCACTACTTACATTCTAAGCCGATACATCTGAACTTGGTAGATGTGGTTGGTATCTTAGGTTGTTATTCAAACGAATGCGATTTATTAGTTGTCTTAAAATTTGTCATTAATTTTGTCTTGTATGTTGTTGTTAATAATATGCTATTTTTCGGATTTTTTATGCGGGAGTGTTATATAGCATGTGTCTTACTTTTCTAGTTTGTTTGTTATGATCCCAATCTTTATCTTATTAGGAAATATGTTATTTCTTTGTGTGAATTGAAGGTCGCTGTTTTTTATATTCATTAGTATGTCATTTAGTTTCGTTGTCACTTTTCCAGTCTCGTTATCATGACGTGACGTTACTTAAATCAAACCACGATGCACATGGCGTGTGTTTGTGTTGAAGTAGAAGAGATTAACCCTTCCCTAACTCCTGATCTTTTTGTCTTTGTAGCTTTTAATGGTCTCCATAATTCCTCAAGTCATATTTTGCTCTAGTTTTATCAATTTTGAGTTCGTGTTACAGTTTTGTTGGAACTTCGGTATTCTTTATCTAAGCAGAGTGCAGCGTAGTTAACATGAATCCTGTTCAACCTAAAGGAATCATTGATAACTTAAATGTTCCGGAATTGGCTAATGCACTGATGTAATGTCGGTTGTGTTGGATATTTGTCATGTCTAATGTGTCACCGCATTGATTCTCTTGAGGACAACTGTAAACGTATTTGACAAAACACATTAAAGCTGTGAAATTTCATGATTTCATGAATGATTGGTAATTTGTTATCTATAAACAACACGCTTAAATAGTATTTAAGCTTTGATTTACTTGTTTGTATAAATATCTATCATTTAATGATACTTTATTGAATATATAATGTTGGTGAGGGAGAATCGGATGGAAACATATTTATTGTACTGTAGATTGTGCTCATTTAACGTGACGATTTTATCTTATCATTTTATCAACAATAGATATAACCTTGCAAATGAAATTAAATATGTATCATTTACGAAATATTATTATTAATGATACTTCATTGAATATATAATGTTAATGAGAATTGGTGTGGGAGAATCGGATAGATATAACCTTGCAAATGAAATTGGAAAACCATGTTAACTATTTAAGCTTGTTTTTCCACCTGTATGAAAATTGCGGTAATTTGAAATATTCATCTATGACGTCAGTTAAAATACATCATTATAGCGCTCTCTACCAAACGCAGAATTTTTCTCTAGATAATTTTTATAATATTAAAAAACAACAACAGTATTTAGCATCCAATTTAACTATGGACTTTTATTTCGGTGAATATATGGTTATATGGACCCGCGAATGTGATGTAGACCTCGACATCGTCTTGGTTAAATATATCTTTTTTCTGTCAATAAACCACAAATTCACCCCAACAGATGTCAATTATTGATCAATCCGATGCTTTGCATTCGGCGTTACACAAGGCAGTGACTGATTGTGGATGAATCACTTAAGTAACCTAGATTACCGTAGTGCTCCTCCAAATTTATCATTTCATCGACAACATACACACACAACAAGGTAAAAATCAGAGAATATTTAAAAAAATATTTCTAATAGTGAATTTTGCACAATGCTTATATATATGAATTGAACGGCCCTTTGCAATGTAAAATCAATATTGCTCTGCCACATATATATACACTAATAGAAATTAATGCGATCGGCTTTCCAGAAATTAAATCATCAAGTTAATAGTCCGTAGTCAGTTTTTAATCAACTGTCAGTTCGATAACAACTGGGATTTTCAATTTGAAATTTAAAAAAATGCAGTAGTTTTGAATGAAATTTTAAAACGTTTGGTTCCATTAACTGTAAATTTGATAAGATGTTTATCCATAACAAATCTGTGTTTGAGCTTAATTTCCCCATCTACTGACATCATGTCAAGTTTTAACTAAGAAATATCATGTTTGCAATTTTGGGTTCTTGATAATTTCGATCGGTATTTTCATTTTCCTTATTTAATGTTTAGGTATTTAATTTACATAATCTTCTGGCATTGAATCATGGTCCTGACAAAATGTTGTTATTTTTCGGGTCCATTAGAAATCAAATATGGCCGCCATTTTGAAAACAACTATTTCAAACTTAAAGTCAAGTTCTAAGGGGCCGATTTAACTGAAACCTTTTAGGAATTAACGTCCCATGGTTCTGACAAAGTGTACATGTGTACATGGCCGCCATGTACATCATCTACTGCATCCCTATTATCTTAAAACGATACATATATAAATATATTGTCAATTCTGACGAGTTTCATATAACCGACAATTAACTGAAACTACTAAATATCTTTATTAATATCAATAATAAAAACATGGAAGAAATGATTCTCTGGAATAACAAATTTTACATACTGTGAATTAAAACCGGAAGCAGATGTTTATATATCCTTTTCCTTGCGCGAAATAATACTGAAAATCTCACCTTCAGTTATACAATTGTTTTAGTTTTATAGAAGGGTATCCCGATATCAAATTTTTCTATTCGGCTCTCAATCACTCTGATAAATTTATCTTTTGAATAAAAAACGTGACAAATATTGGAATGTAAGTCGCTATATTCATCATTTTGGTTTGTAAGTTTGGAGAAATGGGATATGGCGAAGAAACCGGATTTTTCTTTGTAATTGGGATATTCCTGGAACATCATACACACACTGGTGTTTATCAATCTTACTTCCGCTTCCGGCGTTGGAAGATGACATGTCATCCATTCCCCTCTCTTCCTTTGTTCCTACAAGAAATAGATAACATTTATTATCACCGACCAAACTTGCAGTTGATTATATAAGGCAATAGGATTGTTCTGCAGAGATGTAACCTCTTACCTACAATATTTTTTTTAAACCTACATTTTTTTAAAACATAGCTGTACCTAATATCATTTGTCAGCTGATTAAGTGTTTGACATAGAGCTCTATTTTTCGTTTAGCTAATATCGTGTAAAGACATAGTATGAAATCTTTATTGACATTGTTTACAGAAGGCAAAGGTTAAGAAGAAGCCCGATAATTTCGAAACAAAAATAATATATGTTTCAGACATTTACATTAGTAAATATTAAATATTATGTTTATGGAGTTCAGTCACGGACTAGACTCTCTTTTAAGTAGAATTGATGAAATCTTCTAGTCAATATATTAAATGGCAACACATCTATAATATAACATATCACATACACAAAATATTATGCCAATTACTATGCACTGATTTCCAGAGTAGAAGATATCTCTGTAGCAGGTTTGCAGAATAACTAAATAGCCTACAGGAAAAGAAGGATTTTGAAGAATTTGCTATGTTTTCCCTATTGGGTCCCACCCCTCTGCTCCCAGTGGGGTCAGACCCATCGTTGATACAAAATTAGGTCCCTTTCACCCAATGACGCTTTAGTCCAAATATGGACATAATCGTGTCATTCCTACAGAAGGAGAAGGATTTTAAAGCTATTTTTCTATTTTCACCCGCCCCTCTTCCTCCAGGGGGTTCAAACTCACTATTCCTCAATATCCGTTCGGACCGGGTGAGCTTAAAACTTTTTAAAAAATCGTAAAATCTTGATTATACGATCGAAAAATAACTCGAACCTTACATCAAAACGTTATTACACATGGTATGTTATACTTGGATTATTTTCATTTTTGCACTCAAACTCATGTAGTTGGTTGTTGGTCATTTGCTACATTACATGTCAAGCATAAGATAAGTAAAACAAATTCATAGAACTAAGGCATACACAACAAATAAAAATAAGAACAGTGTATTATTTGTAACGATTGAAATACATCAAACTTCTACTGACTCATTTACCTACCTTTTACAGTATTATCGAGGATGACGGAGGTAATTCCCGCCACAAACATCTGATTCCCTAGGATCAGCTTCAGCACCTGGTCCAAGGAGGCATAACCTGTATACAGACAATATACAAGTATGAAAGCTTGAATCAAGGAATCGAAAGTTGAATAATAATAACAATAATAATTCGAGGTTCTTATATACCGCTTTATCACAAACTAGTTCGTAGGTCGTGTCTCAAAGCGGTTCACAAATTAGTATGTGGTTAAAGGGCCTTTGCAACCAACCAATATAATGTTCAACTCCCTGGGGAGAATACAGCCGGTCATGCCATTTCGTCGATCACAGCTAGCTTTCAACAATTAGCACTGCCCAACCACGTTGGCATTTACAGCTGAGTAGACTGAAACAAGCGGAGATAAGTATCTTGCTCAAAGATACAACACAGTGCCGTGCCGTGAATCGAACCCCCAACATTTCGGTCATTATCCCGGCGTTATACCAGTAGACTACCATGCCTCCTAATTATGACGCGTATGTATCCACTATACATTGGGTATTACAGTAGCCAATGAAACATACTACTGGTAAAGGAAATAAACTACTCATGTACCTGTATTGATGCTGTCTTTGTTGAGTTTCAGCCATTCGGAAGTGACCAAGCCTGCATACAGCGATGTACCCAGTACTGCAAGGTTCCGGGTTGATGACAAGTTTACTTTTTGTAGCGATGACAACCCTACGGATACCAGCAAGCCAAAGGTGATTATGGACACGCCCCCAATAACCGGATCAGGAAGTGACGCCATTACTGCGCCCAATTTGCCAATGACTCCAAAAAGCATACAAAGGACGCCCGCCAAAACTATTACACTCCGACTAGCAACCTATACAATTAGATACGTTTAAACATAAGACCTCCAAAAATGGGCTAAACAAAATCTATTGAAAAATAATATCCTTAGTCCATTTAGTATTAATTGGCAACATCGATGCTTATCGCAACCAGTTAAATATTGCTGTTGAATATTTTTCACAGGGAAAATAAAATCTATTGGTACAATGCAGCATTTTTCTCCAATATTATTCTATCTCAAAGTAGAGTATATAAAAAACATGTCCTCGTTTTTTGCAGTAGGTTAGCACATTAGGTGCATCTTGTGACAAATGTTTGGTAAAAAAAGGTATATTCTTTTCTCAATCTCCAACCTGCAGCAAACTCATCCTGTTGTATATTTATATATATCCCGTTTCAGCATTATTCTTACCCTTGTAAGCTTAATGATAACAATGTTGATGCTGTATGATGTCGTAGCGTGCCCGGCCCCAAGGGCCCCTGCCACCATTCCCAGGACGCCCTCTGTTAGTATACCCCTGTTTATTGCGTGACGAGGTGGTGGAAAGGTCCCCGTTGCCCTGGAGGTCGCCATGTAATCCCCAATGGATTCTATATTAGAGGACACATAGGAGCTCACAAATCCAATGAAAACCGCCGTGTTAAAACGGAGAGGACCAAACTGACCTGGAAATGACGTCAATATTAATACTGTTAATAAGATGTTTATTTTGTATAGCCAAACCAGCAGTAGTGGATCTTTTCCTCAAAACACAATCGTTAACGATTTTGTGTATTAAGAACCGCGCTACTACTCGAAATAGATGACCGTGACCATCAAGGTTATGGTAATTAATCGCAACTTCAGTGGTTTTACTGGCGAATAATACATTTCTCTAGTATTGCACGAACGTTTTCTCTATTTCCGATCTCTCGTTAGGTTGCCATACTCATGCAACGTCTGGTGTTCAACAGGAAAGCAACAGCTATCCTCTTTTTTATTCCAAACAAGATCGATTTTTATGAGAAAAGAAAAAAGCGTAATCCGCTATACAATTACATAATTTGTATAAGAAAATGAATTTATCGGTTGTTTTTTTTAAATAGTGCGTTACCTGGGTAAGGGAAGAAGAACCACGGAGACAGGGATATCAGGTCTCCATGGGTGTCTGTCCGGGCACGATATCCAGGGTCATTGGGGTCATCAGAAAACACCCCCGTCAAGGTCAGGGCCCAACACAGCCCCCATGTAAACACCACTGTGATAAAGATCTATAACACACGTTTTCGCAAGAAAGGGAAACATATGATAAAACGTAATGTCAGAATAATAACGACAACTCAATAGCAAAGTTGAAAACTAAAATTTACATTCGCATACATTGGCACGTTAAAAATGTGTGACACATTGATTTATCTAGGAGGTTCGTTAATGAATGAACAAAGGGACACCACATTCTCTAAAATATTCTTGTTTCGTCTGCTCCATCTGAAAATGTCTTAATGTTCCAGATCAATATGACTGTGTTGTGTTTTTGGAAAGGATCAAAGTAATGGTTAAAAGGCATAACTTACCGGAAATAACTGAAAAACTGGCAGCTTTGTTTTTTTGTTGAGCTCTGGCATATTTATAGCCATCTTCCTGTTGCAGTACATTGTTGGTATTGGGACATAGATTCGAGAAAGATACATGATACTCAAAATCATAATGACCGAACCACTGTAAAAGAAAGGCGTGTGTTGTAAAATGGAATGATTCAGTGCAGCTTGTGTACATTCATGGTCTTTTTAGAGCCTTAATACACCGTTCACATGATAATGTCACAGACTGGCACACACGCGGAAGTGCTACTGTTCATTAACGCAATAAGCTGGTACACGGTCAAACGTTAGTCTCAAAGGAGAAAGAGTATTTCCCATAAGGAAATACAGGACCACACACTAGTGGTAGGGTGGCGCAGTGGATAGCACACTTGTCTTTCACCAAGGCCGCCTGGGTTCGGTTCCCCGACCGGACGTGAAAAGGTATGGGGTCACCTGCTCAACCACGTGGGTTTTCCCCTGGTACTCAGGTTTCCTCCCACAGTAAGATTCCCCCTCCCCAACCGCGCTAACATTAAGTTGAAATAACTTGTTTCATAATTGTTGTAAAATAAATGAAGTTTATATTATAACACACACTAGTTTTAGCAGCCTTACAAAACAGGACTAAACAGTTTTCAATACATAGCATCAGGTTAAACTTCTAAATATCACCGACAAAAGCGTCTGTGGATAACACGATTAGAGTGTTTAAAACGGAAACATGTTGCGGACGTGATATTGGTTTTCAGATTGGCAAGGAAATGGTACCTTTGTGTACATATGTTACTAGTTTCTTTTCTATTTCTTGACTTTATTATCATTGTGTATAGTGTATTTGTATTGCCTACAAATACAGCAATTTCTTTTGCCTGACGCGGAGAGAAATATTGGTGACGTCATCCAACTCACCACATCGCCACTGGAAGGCATGCGCTACTGTAGAATATGGAGATAGGGTACAATGACAAACCAATTGAGGTGATCATCACACAAACAGTGATCGGGCCCATCAGTTTGACCAGGTATCCCAGAAGGCCAGTTCCACCAAGGAGCACTTCCGTTACAAGACCGGAAACCATCAAACTTCCCTGAAGCTAAATATAAAATTAGGAACATGGATATATTCTCGTGATTATCTAGTAGGATACAATCCAAAATAATGACAGAATATTTGTAGGTCCAGTGTCGACGGATGTAGTGATGTAAGCCAATTCAAGAATGCGCTATTATATTAAAACTTGATAAGTTAAATGCACTAAAATTTGATTGCATTAAAATTAAGCACGTTTACAGTAGGTGCCCGGTGTTGACGCAGTAGGCGATGAATATCTTTACCAACTCGAGGAACTTGTATATCGTCAAAATGGTGTTTGTTTAATTCATATAAGGTCAAAATCAAATTAGCATGTCTGTTCCAGGTAGTATGGGTAGGTCGGTAGGAAAGAAACAACAANGGGGGGGTGGGGGCTAATATAAGAAACTACAAACCACTATATGCTGTGGATTCAAATTTGGTTTGGATACCTATCTATGAAATAGAGACGTTTACGATTTTCGGAGTGTTCGAATGGGACGTGTAAGTGCATTCGAGTGCGATGGAATTGTAAGGGTCTGAGGTAAACACTGAAGTCGGTCTGGGAACATAAAACATGCATTGTTTCTGGCCTAAGTATAAATACCTATAGAACTGTGAAGGTGTCTTTGGAAACATTCATGCTTATCTTATTTCAGCAAATGATAAGTTAGCCCTGTTTTTCGTTAAGATTGTTTCAATACCAAGGGCCAACGAGGACGGTTTTCATTATAAGGCGTACAGATGAAAATTTTATACCACAATGTACTGTGTTATCCAGTGAGTAAACCCATGTCATATTTTGTGGCGTATTAACCCATGTAATATGACCTATCAGCCCTGTTATTGGGTGCAAGTTTCAATTGTGACGTCACGCCAAGGACAAGTACATTACGTCACAGGCATACGCACTGGAATCGAAATGGCGCCTTTTTACATTTCAAGGTTACACGAAAATTGTCGTTTCACCCAAATAAATGCCAAATATCTTGATTGTGTGATAAAAAACAATATAACACGCGTTTTCCAACAGATGAAATTTATGAAACTCGTCACAAATTTTTCATTTTAGCTCGCCAGAGGCTCGTTTAATGGAAAATTCTTAAATTCGTTTCATAAATCTCATATGAAATGGAAAATCATGCAAGATACAATCTTATATATGTTTGCATGCTAGACCGTAAATTCTATAAGGAAAGACACAACACATGTAGGTGTCATCACGATGGGCTTCTTCGCATGGTGGTCATACCTTCTCTTATACATTTCCTATCCATGACAACGACACAGACGTTGTGGCTGTTACCTGCGTTACCCGGTAGTAAACCATTTCCTGTTTTGTATCCATAGTAACATTCTGAAGCACCGTCTGATTGGTTGACACCGACACTGAAAGATTAATTGACGAAAAATCTGTATATCAATACTGCGAAAGTGCTATTTAGCTTATATTTGCAAATAAGTAAAATTATTATGGATTATGTTAGGAGTTTAGATGTATGCGTGCTTGCGTGTGGTTTGCAGGAGACAGGGTATGCTTGTGTGCGTGACTCCTTGTGATTGCGCGGATCTGATGCCGACTTTATAGTTCTTTCTCACTGAAATACCATGCCGAAGGCACCCAGCACAGCATTCCGCTCACATTATACTGACAACAGTTGAACCAGTTATCGTCATTTCTCTAAATGCTGAACGTTGAAAAGGGAATAACAATTACCATTTTTAAGAACTTTAATATGAGGCGCTAGTAAATAAAAAAAGGTAGTAAGAAGTAGAAAGAAAGATGAAGTTCCCAAATATTGCAATGGGTGCAGCAGACTTATTGTGGTCGTTTTTGTGTCCCCAAATAGAGGACACCAAAGCAAATCCCAAATTCTGCAGAGGGTTCTCTCATTCGTCGCCTCCTACGATACATTCAGTGGGTAGCAGCAGGTGTATTTTTTTTCCGATCCCCCACCTGCACCCCCGGTGCTTATTCAAGAAAACAATTAACCTTTGCGCGTACTTCTTTGTGTGTTTATTTATCTTCTAACAAAATCTTAGCGGCTATTTGTTTATTCATAACTTATGTCTTAGGACATATCGACGATATAACGGGTTAACCAATTGTTGCCATTACCAAATATGAGTAAAAGAAAAATCCTGCGAAAAACAACCTCATATTTTTTATATTTTATAAGTACTTTTGTTCTACTTAATTTACAGATATCAGGAGAGATATCTAAAAGTTTACATCTAATCACTTGTCATACCAAAATCCACGACGTCTGGGTTGTCACATGACCATACGCCTGCCGTCTTCATGGATAGCAACGGTACCAAGAAAGAGCTGGACACGCCTTGCAACACTGGAAGTCTGTAACAAACAGCCAGCGCACTTAATTATTAAATATTTACATTTGCATGGCATTGTCACTATATAGCCTCTTTGAAAACTGTGTCGTTGATGGGACTTTAATTACCATGCATCACGAGACACAATTCTTAGCGTATTAATACAACACTGACAGGAACTACAATATCCAATATAAATAAACATGACGGCTGCTAAAATATCGCTGGGCATTGTGGGATTTGACAATGTCATTGTAAATTTATGTGTAAAATAAAAAATAAAATAAAAAACACTTTTATTACAACGAAAACAAGACCAAGGTCTGCAATATCGTACAAAACGCACATCGGTTGAAATCGCCAATGCCGGCAATGGAAACAATTTTAACGCTCTTGTAATTTATCAGAAATATCGTCTGTTACACTGCAATGGTCAACAGGGGTTCGTTACAAATGCCTGAAATATAGACCTACTGACACATATGTTACAGACCTACTGATATGAGTCACAGCACACATAAACATTTCAGACATTTGTAACGAACCTGTGCTCCGTCTCAAGATCACTCCCTTCAAACGCTATCAGTTTCACGAGTCTCGCATCTACGGTTCCTCAGTTTAATTCTGACGACAGGTCAAATAACGAGGCTGTTATAGAATCTACCGACTGTTGTCAGGTTCCCATACAATCAACAAATAAATTCACGCCTGGATTCTTCACAAATAAACTTCCAAAAATAACTCCCTCGTGGAGGGCAAGGTCGGATTTACGGTGTTCACTGTATTTGTCCATGCGCAAAATTTGTTCCGGGGTAAAATCGAAACAATTTAAAATCTAACTTTCAGCTCAGAGTTCTATTGATAAACTTATATCAGCCTTTATACATCTCATACGCAATTGTATTGATACTGAATTGTGGAATAAAATTGAAGTGTTTGTTAAAATTTCAAAGTACTACTTTGTTTGCCAATCAGCACGCGACAATACGCTGTTCAAACTATTGAACGAAATTGTGTGGACTGTCGATAAGGCGGGCATTTTTAATTCTAAATATAAATTATAAGTTAAAAAAGAACATAAGAGACAGAGAAAACGCAAATATAAGTATTGAACTGTTTTTGTATGGTATTTAGCGCGCATTATGTTGTTTGCTTGCAAAGCTGTGTCATTCAAATAGATCATAAATACCATACACAAACAGTTCAATGCTTAAATAAAGCGACTTCTATAAACCTCCTTCGTAGTAAATCGTCACAGTGTCCCAGACTACATGTACAGCATGGAACGGCATACAAAAGCAGTTCAATGCTTAAACAAGCACATGCTACCAACATAAACTGTTTAGTTGTTGCAGAAATCGTTATGCATTTAGCACATTCATTTCAAACGGATGTGAATTTGAGATAATAGAAAACACTACCATTTAAAGAAAATGTCATTTTTTTATTTGACATGTGGGATATTTACGTAATAATTGTATGTTTATGCGACGGACGTAGGACACGCACACATTATTGTATCTCTAAGACCTATGTTATAAATACATGAAAACGTAGTGGGGAAATCACACTTCAAATTGTTAACATCATACCAAAAAGGGGCTCATTGATAAAACGGATGAACGTATCACACTCACACACACGTGCAACATTGAAATTATTCAACAGATACAGCATGCAAAAACATAATACCACGTCCTTCTAGTGCTCATCGGGGATGTAGGGGGCCAGAAAGATTGAAATCCAAATTAATTATGACTACTGTTGAAGCATTTTAGAAGGGAGGTTAATTAAAACTCCTTAATTGTTTCAAAAAGAAGAAAAGTGGAAGTTAATTTCAAATTGATGATGAGTACAGTAATATCATAAATCGTGTCCATCTGTGATCAGACTCCACGTGTGCAAAACTCAAACTAAGACAAAACGTGAACGACATCAACGATCAGAGACTTAACGATTGACACTAACAGTTCTGGTTTTGATGGCTATCACAAAAATTATATTAAAGTCTCTTCAGCCGAAAATTGATACATTGCCGGTTAAGTAGACTCATTTCCCCGGAGCGTCATGTGGATATCATACACACGCTATTACATTAACCAGGGCGCATGCATCCGTTTCCATGCTCATGTCGTAATTAATTTCGTATCATAAAGTGATCAAATATTATGTCAATTAATTTATCAGATTTGGAGTTCCTAAAAGCTGAGTGTTATTTTCAAAGACTACAAAGAACGTTGAAAGAGAGGTGTTTGATCATGAGATCAGTTTCATAAATACGGGCCCTGAATAACGTATCAGACTTTCTATGGAGATCAATATAACTTTACACAGGATTTGTTGAAGGGAAGAACATATGAAAGAACAAGTCAGTTACGTTGTCATCGGCAATTATGAAATCCTAACTAGAAACTATTACTCACCTGATGCCGATTGCACTCTGGACGACCGTGGTCAATCCTACCACGAAAACCGACGTGCAGAAAAGCTTAGCTCTGATTGGATCGTTCCTCTCTGCACAGGCGAGGTCTGCGATTGTGACGCTAATAAGAACGTTCATCCCAAAGGACAGCACAACATTCTGGGAACATACGTCGATATTTGTTACCACAAATTACAACCAATATTTGGTTCGGTTTTACAGTGTTTAACATCCTATTAACAGTTTGTTTAAAGACGTGCCTCCGTGTGTGTTGTGTATAGGTGCATGTGTGTATGTATGCAGGAGACAGGGAATGTTGGTATACTTGCCTCCTTGTGAGAGCGCGGGTCTGATGCCGACTTTAGAGTGATATCGCACTGGAAAACGATGCCAGAGGCACACAGCACAGCATTCCGCACGGACACATTATACTGACAACGGATGAACCAGTTGTTGCCATTACCCTTAAAGCTGAACGTAATGTAGGGAATAACAACTACCATCTTTAAAGACTTCGATATGTCCCGGCCTGGGAATAGAACCCATAGCCTTCCTCACCTGAGAAAGCCCACGGCAAAGTGAAAAGGTGTCTACTTACTTAATTAAACTATTAAAAATTACAATTATGGTCATATTTCTCTCGGTCAATCCAGTGAGAAGGACAAATATCATCTGGAAATTATTTTGATTTTGTTTTCTTAAATCATGATAAATTAGACACCTTTTGCTATTGTCATTGTATGAGGGCACGCATAAAGGTCACTTTTAATTAAGTATGCTGACCACGCGATTGCTTTGTGCGAAAGAAATATTCAATAATAGTAAGTATAGGTTGACAATATAATATAGGCCAATTTATTGTTTATTAGTATATATATTGCAATATGATTTGGAAAGACAAATATTTCAATATATATTTCAACTTAAATTTTTACCATTATATAGCATATATAAGGCTGTAAATAATATAAACTTAAACATTGCGAGTTTTCAAAACGATGTACCTGTAAAGCTAGAATTAGTGATAACACAATGGGTGGGTGATCTCCGACGCCGTAACGCAATGTCGGGACATCCGGGTATTTTGTTGCCTCGTTGTGAGTTTCCTCTGCTACATCTGGCGGTGAACATGATATTTCTATTACGCCATTACCATCACTTAGTAATTCACATGCGTTTTCACTACGGCATACATCCGAGTCCGTTTCATTGTCCATGCTGTAATATGTCACGTGATCAAAATTAATATGTTTTTTTATAAATCTGACTATGTTAGCAGTTGATATTTACATATAATAATCATTAAACAATATATCATCACGTAAACAGGAGTCTCCATTTCTCTCTAACAAGTATAGAGGATCAGACAAAAGTATGGTTCTGGGGATGTCTGGTCGACAGATACTATATTGTTGACTCCAAGTAATAATCACTAGAAAATCAATGAAAACATTTAAACCGAAAAAAAAATATGTCTGAAGTGATCAGAAAAATTGAAAAACAGTGCAAAACATTTAAAGGTGCCTTAAACCATATATCATTGATATATATATATTATTAACTTACAGGGTTGGTTTGGTGTAATTTTGGTTAACGTCCTATTAACAGCTAAGGTCATTTAAGAACGTTCCCTCGTATGTGTTATGCTAGCGTGCATGTGTGTATGTGTGCTGGAGACAGTGTATGTTGGCGTTATTAACCCTTGTGAAAGCGCGGATCTGATGCCGACTTTATAGTGCCATCTCACTGAAATACTATGACGAAGGCATCCTGCACAGCATTCTGCCCGCGGTCACATAATACTGACAACGGGTGAACCAGTTGTTGCCATTTCTATTAATGCTGAACGTTCAGCATGGAATAACTACCATTTTTATGAACTAGTGTCTGGCTACAAAAGACAAGACTATGTTTAAACTAGTATTCCATGTAAACTTTACTAGAATATTTCCAACGTCGTGTACATATTTAACTACCGTATGATGTATAATTATTAATTCTAGATAATATAATCAATATTTTATCGGAATAATGATAATAAAATGACAGAAACAGATTGTATTAATTGATGTGTGATTGATAGTCAAAATATTCAATACTTATTATACGCCCGTCAAATTTGACAGAAGTATTATGTTATGGGGTTGTCCGTCCTTCCATCCGTCCGGCGTAAACTTTTGTTGTCCCGCAATTACCTCCTACATTTTTCGACCGATCTCTTTGAAACTTGGTATACATTATAATCATGATATGAAGTTGTGTCTCCCTCGAAAGAATTTTGATTCGACAATTGTTCCAAAGGTTATTGCCCTTTGTTCATTTCAGTATTTGATTTTTGTCCGGCAATCTCCTTCTACATTTTTTGACGGATTTCTGTGAAACTTAGTAGGCTAAATAATCATGGTATGTTGTGTTTCCTTGGAAAAAACTTTGATTCAACAATATTTGCAAAAGTTATTGACCTTTGCTTATTTCATTATTTGATTTTTGTCCGGCAATCTCCTCCTACATTTTTCAACGTATCTTTTTGAAACTTTGTATACGTTGTATTCATGATATGAAGTTGTGTCTCCCTTAAAGAAATTTAAATTCAACGATTTTTGCAAAAAGTTGTTGCCCCTTGTTCATTTCAGTATTTGATTTTTTGTCCAGAGATTTTCTTCTACTTTTTCTATAGCATGTCAGCTAAACACACTTGATGCAGATCTTATTTCAATGTAAGAAAGTATATAGCACCACATGGCATTCGGCGGGCGTATATTGTTCCGCCCCGCGGTACTCTAGCTTGTTCTTTGAAATGTTATACCCATATTACGTATATATTTTCCATATAAATTAATAGCAATGCAAGCATGGCGTCGAGCATAGACAACTAACCATGATCTTTGTACAAAATGATGGAATATTTATAGATAATTTCAGTATGCATTTTGAATTAAATGTATTTATTGTGAAAATAATGCGTTAGTAGTCTTAACATATATCGTGGTATGGAATATGATCGCAAATTATTTAAAATATTTTATTAAAAAAATTTAATATGACGATGCGGTATATGTCAATTCTGAATTCGGTTAACTTTAGCTGAGCTGATTGTTGTTTTTTAATATTAGTTATATCACACCGTATAACGGGTTATCTTCGTGAAACTAAATTTTGCTATTTGATCTCAACATAAGAATTGACATGTGCCACATCGTTGACAAATGATAATGCTGTCATATGTTGTTTTGTTAGTGTTTCGTTGTCACATCTCGGTTCTCGCTGTTAGGACCGTACATTACATGGATTTAACCTTGATATACATGACGGGTGTCGTCGACGAATATCATGTGTTAACACATCCGGAACACCCAAACGGATTTATCCTGCACTTACTCAAAAGTCCCCAGATAATTTTCTCTTTTGTTCATATTTGCCGTAGTTTTTCGATTTTAAGTCCGAATTACGATTAATTTGATACTTCGCTGTTCTGCTGGTTTTATATCATTGGTAAGCTACGGGTTAAATTTGCACATATGAGATCAATTAAAGAAAGTAGCACGAAAATTGAATAATGTTGTTTTGCACATATATCGAATAAAAATTCACATCTGTGCAGTTTAATATTAGATTAATATCATTTTATAGTTACATTCACCGATTCAAACACGTCAATACCTTTTAAATCACACTCCTACGAAAAGTACTTACTTTGCAGTAGTGTTGTGTTGCATAGACAACTATAGTCAAAATTATATTCCCTTTCTGAATAAGAAAGCTACTTTACCAGGTAAACGTTTCATTGTTACATTTTTCTCATTTTGGCATCTTATATAATTTTGCACCATCCCCAAGGAACATGATCAATTTTGAGGAAAACCATTTTTCATGTTTCACGCATAGAGGTACAATAATTTTGTATTACTTACGTGTAGCTTGGGATGTTCGTCTTTCTTGTCGTTCACTTTCCTGTTGGAGTAAACATGTACCGTCAATCTTAAAAGTATTTAAAACAGTTTTGAAGGAATACCACAGCAACTGGTACTGTATACATAACATATATATAAGTAACTTTTATTCTGTATTCACAAATTTATTACACTAATGTCGCTATTTCTATATAGATAATGATATTCAGATTAGACGACATTTTCATTTCGACATTGCTTGGAACATCTCATAGGAATTAAACTTTATATAATAGTGTTATTATACAAGAATGTACACCCTTGATAATGTTTTTGAATTATATTGCACATTTTTTTTTTGCAATCTTATATTTGGTGCAAAGTGTAGTCAGCATAGGGTTTACTATCATTCAAAGAAGAATATTGCATGAAATGGCCTTTTGAAAAACAGGAAATGTTTTTTTTTCGATATTTTTGGCGAAAGTTAATTGTGTCTAGTTAATTCAAATGGCAAAGAATCATTTAAGCAAATACGCACAAAATTCAGATATGATACACATTTAAGTCATATCTCCACCTGTTGATTTTAAACTTCAAATATTGCAAGCTCAAAATTGCAGAAAACAACAAATTACACTGCGTTAAACCGAAAATCGGTGAATGGTATCAAACCTATAGAGCAAACTGCCAAGACGAGGTTGTCCATACATAACCCATTCTTATTTATTGAAAAGCGAAGACCAGCCTCAATGTATAGCATATCACGATCACAGTAGTACACTTGTTATTAGATTCCATTGACCTTCAGCCAACACGAGAATATCATTATAATGAAATAATAGGTCTCAAACATTTTTCCGAAATAGTCAATGTCTGTACAATTCTAACCTACCTAAAACTGTTGGTCTGTTCAAAAAAATAGAACTAAACCATAGCCTTGTTACTTTTCAAGTTGACGTGTGTCTATTTACCTTATGTTTGTTTGGTGTCATTTCCTGTTACATGTTTAAGTTATTGTTTTATTGCCCCTAATGACCTTGTGGTCGTGTTGATGGAACGTTAAGAATCAAATAACTAACTAACGTTAACTCGTAAACCACTGTCATGTTCATGAGATCTGTTTCAATATACATTTTACACCTGTTGTCTCTCTATTCTCCGTTCGGTACAGAGGAGAGGCAACTTAGAATTCAATTTCATTTGCCGCAGAAATACTGATTGAATTTTCATTTTATGATGTAAAATGTTTAGCCTTAGATGGTTTTATTAAATACACACACTCCATAAAGATTAAATGTTCTTACTTTAAATCTTTAAATTGAACCTAAATTTCAGAACTTGCATACCGCATACATCGGAATGAAAAAAGGAACGGAACGACAGGGATATGTTTAAAATGTAAGTATTATTATTGGTTATCTAATACGAAGCACACCAACATACCCTGTCTTCTACATACACTTACGAAAGCACGCATACACTACACACATGGATACAAGTCCTTTAATCACCTTAGCTGTTAATATCACGCTAAACAAAATTAAATCAAACCAAACCAAGTAATATACATACCTGGAACGACCGTTTCCTAGCACGTAACTTCACAGCTTTGTGAAGTTTATTAGAAGAAATGCACGATACTGGCGTCTATTGCAGGGCGTCAGTAGACTAATGCAGATCCACGGCCTCGGGCCCCGGGACATTATATACATTATTAATGGTGGCGGAAATTCGTGTGAAATGTTTGTGCAGTGAGGTCGTCAAGTCCGGACACGCCATTAGAGAAACAGGATATAAACAAGACATATATCATAGTAATTACGTCACAGTGCTTATGTAACTTACACATGCACAGTATACAGAGAGTATAACAATGGGATGCATTTGTACAACACTTTCATATTGATAACATCTGTTTTAATTACATTTACACCTGTTGGCTCTGTATTCTCCACCTGCTACAGAGGAGATACAATTTAGCATTCATTCTCATTTGCCGCAGATAAAGTGATTGGATTTTCATTTCATTGTGAAAAATCTCGAAATAGAAAGAAATATTTAAATATCGGGTTGTCACTTGCTTAAATAATATATGAAATATATTTTTGAGGAAAAGAATGACCGATTGACTTCAGTCTTGGCACATATGGGAAGCACGACTTAATGTGCAAATGATAATTGTAATGCCCTATGCACACCTTTAGNGGATAGACCAGCTGTATCCCAACGCATGTCGTGAAAGGCGACTAGTGGATGGACCCCTAGTGAGTTGGGAATTTCCTTTCGTGTCTGATACGAACAGAACACGGAATATAACAAAATGGAATCTTGGAATCTTTTTCGTTTCCAACCCTTCCTTTCTATTTTGTGTACTATCTCTATCGTAAGATGTCTTCCTAGGCACCCGTCCTCACAGGAACCTGGCTGTTGCGAGGACGGTAAACCCAAAACAATTATAGAAACAAATTCCGAAGCCCAATAGACACTTTAAACAAATATGAATATTACAAATTTCAAATATGACATAGTTGTATTGCCTTGTACGTAAAAAGTCGAGCACTTAAGGACAACCTGTACTGTTAAATACAATATATTGGTCAACAGAATGGCAGAAAAAACGACATTTATCATGAGTGAAAGGCAGGAGTGAACTTGAATACGAGTGAAAGTACCGTTGTTAATGATCAGAGCGAAACTGTGAAATTTTCTCATTGACACTTTTATCAATTTTGATATATATCATAGCCTCTGTCCCCAGGCCGGGATATATCAAAGTCTTTGAAAATGGTAGTTGGTTTTTCCTGCTTAACGTTCAGCATATAGGGTAATGCAACAACTGGTTCACATTTTGTTAGTATAATTTGACGGGGCGGAATACAGTTCTGTGCTACTTCTATCAAGTCGGCATCAGATCCAAACTATCACAAGGAGGCAAATATACCAACATACCTTGCATCTATCACGCATACACACATGTCCACATACACTACACACATGGAGGCACAATTTGGTTTGGTTTTATTTAATTTAGGGACGTGCGTCCATGTGTGTTGTGTAAGCGTGCAAGTGTGTATGTGTGCTGGAGACCTGTTGTTGCTTTTACAACAAATGCTGAACGTTAAACAGAGAATAACTACCAATTTTAAGAACTTTGGTATGTCCCAACCTGGGAACAGAACCCATAGCCTGCCTCGCCTGGGCGACCGTTCAGCATTAAATCCAGTAGTGAGGTATTGCCAAACAAGGCTGTAGGAAATAAAAAGTAGATGGAAGTAGAAAGAAATATATAGATTCCAAATGTTGCAATGGGAACAGGTTTTTATTTGTCGCTAATCCCCAATTATGCCGGGGGTTCCAACATTAGTTGCATCTTACGATACATTCAGTGGGTAACAGCAGGTGTATTCCTTTCTCGATCCCCGACGTGCAGGGGTATGGAGGCCCGTGCTTAAATGACGTAGCTGTTGATAGGACGTTAAACCACATACAACAAACCAAGCATAACGTGAGTAAATTATCAGTTTTATCAGAATGATAGAAGTCGATATCTCACTGGGAACAATGTAATAAATATGCAAGATCACACACTTGTGTTTTTCTAAAGAATCAGAAAGCACGAGTGTATTGCGCGGACAAATATATTCACGAGTGCGCGTAGCGCACGAGTTAATATATACGTCCGCGCAATAAATGAGTGCTTTTTGATTCATTAGAAAAACACAAGTGTGTGGTCTTGCTTTTATCACATACCTTCCGTATTTGGTAGAGATCGATACAAAGATTTTATAAACTTTGATATTTTTGCAAATACCGGGAACTTTTCAGTTCGCCATGACAAGGGGATTCCCATAAACAATAGTTCCGGCTAGTAGGTAAATACAACATGCCGTATTGCACATGCGCAATACAGAACGTTGTATTTCATGGTCTGAAAATTTCTTATATTACTATAACAAGATTCAACAGGTATGTGATAAAAGTACTTACCTAATGATTGTTAAATGTGTTCCAATGAATATTCTACACATGTCGGTTACTTAACCTCCATATCAATTGTCGACACATTGGTATACTTTGCATTAATAAAATATGTATGTAACCGATCTCCTTTCACACCGGATATTTATTATGACCCTCCATTTTTAAATCAATACAACGACTTGGTTTGAATAATGTTAGAGCTACAATAGTGAAAGCTATCGAATTTAGAATAATGTGTATGTTTAGCATTTAAGAGGCATTAATTAAAGGTTCAAGTTGTTTCATAACTGTATTGTGTTAAATAGGGTGCCCTATAGTAATCACTCTGTCTGTCTGTCCGTCCACACATTTTGTTTCTGGCTGATAACTTTGGTATTTATTGATCAATGTATATGAAAGTTGGTCAAGATGTTCAGTTCACAAAAATACACATTGAGGTCAAAAGTCAAGGTCATTAGGTTCAAAGGTCAAGGTCAAATTTACAACTTTTCACTAATGAACATTTTGCTATGACATTATGAAGCAAAGTTGATCAGAATTAAACAAGGAGTCAACTGACCAAAGGTCAAGGTCATCGGGTCAGGGGTCAAGGTAAAATTTGTAGCTTTTCACTGATGAAAATTTTGTAAAGACATGATGAAGCAAAGTAGATCAGTATTAAACAAAGAGTCAACTGACCAAAGGTCAAGGTCATTGGGTCAAAGGGCAAGGTTATTTTTTTATCTTTTCACTGGTGAAATTTCGCTATGACACTTTGAAGCAACGTAGCTCAGAATTAAACAAGGAGTCAATTGACCAAAGGTCAAGGTCACTTGGTCAAAGGTGAAGATTAAATGTTGTACCTTTTCCCTGATGAACAGGTTTTTTATGACATTATGAAGCAATGTTGTTCAGAACTTAACACAGAGTCAACTGACCTTAGGTCCAGGTTACGGGGTCAAGGTCAAGTTTTGTATTTTTCACAGATGAACATTTTGTTGATATTATGAAGCAAAGTTGGTCGGAATTAAAGAATAAGTCAACTGACTAAAGATCAGGGTCGTTGGGTTAATGGTCAAGGTCATTTGGGTCCAAAGGTCAAAGACGAGGTGGATCTCTGACTTTGACCCTGGCTCTTGATGGAGTAGGTATATAAGGTGAAATAAAACAAATCAAAGCTAACAAATGAGTATTGCACCGGTATTTACATTTCTGTTAGCCCAGCAAATATGAGGTGGAAGGAAACAAGACTCACATCATAGTACATGTAAAATGTATATTTTGCTTCCTTGCGATTCTTTTTGAAGTCCAAATAGCAAAAGTCAAGCTCAGCTATATGCGCAGATTACTTCTTGATGATTATGGGGGATATATTGCCACAAGACGGGGCCCTTACTGACCTGTCAGTGTTCTAGTTTAGTATTGTTATATACACATTATTGAACGGTGTTTTATCTTCAATGTGATGTCACTCTCCTGTCTTTTCTCTAATTATGTTTAGTGTACAGGTGTGTGTGTGTACGTGCGTGCGTGCGTGTGTTTGTGAGTGTGGAGTTAACTAGTCGTAAGGGAAAATTGAAAAAAAGAACAAGAATACAAGAAATGGGAACATATCTGATAGACTTTCACTGCGATAAATTGGCTGAGACAAACAAGATTGATGTGTTTTGAGGATTGTTTATGCTTTAAAAGCCTTCGAGCCAAGTGAGCTGATGCTATGACGCGGCGTCCGTCATCTTTTCGCATTAACACGTTATTAGTTCTTTATGGCTCCGTGGATTTTGAGTATCCTTGGCCAAAGGTTCTGGCCAAGGGTTCTCAATTTTGTATAAACAGAGGGCATGGGCCTCTGGAGGTGGGGCCCAAAAGGGGGAAAGAGGTAAATTTCCAAAATCTTCTTTTAAACAAATGGAGGGATTTTTACCAAAATTGTTTGTCAATATTTTTTGGAAAAAGGAACCTCGATTTTATATAAACGAAGGGTGTGACCCTCCCTAGGAGAAGAGAGGCGGGACCCAAAATGTGATTTAGAGAAATTATCATTCTGTACAAATGAAGGGATGTAAACCATCTGAGGCATCCTTATTGAAAAAGGACATTTTGTATAAACTGAGGCTGCGGCCCCTACTTTGGACAGAAGGGTAAAGACCCAATAGGGGAATAGAGGAAAATAGTTAAAACCCTTCTCCTTTTGTACCTACGAGGAGATTTAAACTTAACTTGTTCTATAGCATCTTTAGACAAACGATTTTTTTAATGAACATAGGATGACCCCTCCCCCACCCCTCCCCTTGGGCAAAGGGTATGGAGGCTAATATGAGATAAAGAGGCAAATATTTATCCTCAAAAAATAGGGGATTGAAACCAACTGTTGAATTCCGCTTCAATTGAATTATACTGGAATATGTATCAATGTAACACTACGCTGTGCTCTAATTATCGCGTTCTGCCACTTTACTGAATTTGATCAAAAAGAAGACTTCATTAGAAAAACAAAGGAAAACAAAGGCTATGTAAATTGGTTCACGCCAGACCCTAAGCATATATACATTTCCTAATTGTTTATATAATCTGCAACAAAGAGTAATAGTGAATGATATTTAAGACATCGTACTTTTGTTCCTGTTATTTGTTTACTTATTTCTTATTATTCAGGTATATTCATGAAATTATCGTTTAAGAATAATTGGTTTGGTTTAATTTTGTTTAACATCCTATTAACAGCTAAGGTTATTTAAGGACGTGCCTCCATGTGTGTAGTGTATGCGTGCTTGCGTGTCTGTATGCAGGAGACAGGGTATGTTGGTGTTCGTGCCTCCTTGTGATAGCGCGGATCTGATGCCGACTCTATAGTGCTATCTTACTGAAATACGATGCCGAAGGTACCCAACAAAGCATTCCGCCCGGTCACATTACACTGACAACGGGTTAACCAGTTGTTACCATTCCCCTAAATGCAATTAACTGTTTCAGTCAAATGTTGTTAATATGCAACGTTAAAAAGCACTCTATAGGCACATTACCCTTTTCTCTGGGCAGCTTTATGGTAGACCGAGAAAAGGGTAATGTGCCTATAGAGTGCTTTTTAACGTTGCATATTAATCTGATTAAAAACTCTTTCAAGAGTCAAGAGTCAAGAAGCTTTAACGTCGCATATACATGTAACATAACAACATTAGCACTGTAGTGCTATTCTTGCGACAAAACATATGTAAAATTTAACAAGGATCACAGTTCTTATGAATATATATAATTATAAACACAGGGCAACAATTCAAATTAGGTATGCTAAAATTATACAGTAGAGCATATTATATCACACTTGAATGTCACACAAGTGTTACAAAAGACAAGTTAAGACACTATAATAGTGTAATGTACATATATGCTAATGTAGCAAAGTGTAAAAAATTACAGGATATACACTAATATAGTATGAATTAAAGAGACAATGAAGTCATAAATAGAAACAGAGCTATAATTATGATTTGTAAAACAGTAATGATCCTTTAAATAATGGAGCTCAAATCTAAAATAAATATCAAATATATAATAAGTATATTACTGAAGTATATTAAATTAAATAACAAAAGCGACAGTGTAATTAAATAGTTGTAGTATAAAACATGTAGGTAGATTCCAAAGGGGGACAACTCACACTATATGGTGTGTGCAGATAGCACATGAGCAGACATTTTTGTTCCAGGTGCAAAGCAGACCACAAAACGACTTATAGTTTTCAGCGAAGTTCATTTGGTAGGCTGTGCCACACCTGGGAAGCAGCAAAACGAAAAGATCGCTTACCATATGTGGAGGTGTTCACCTTTGGAATCTTTACCAGGTTATCTTGTCTCAAATTGTAAAAAACTTCTTTCTTCTCAACAAGATTTTGTAAAATTGATGGAAAAATTTCATTTAAAATTTTAAAAACCTCAGAGGCCATATCTTTCATACGTTTAACATGTAAAAAATCAAGTTTGTGTTTTCTAAGAATATCAATGACTGGGGAAACAATCATTTTCAATAAAACGAAGTGCTCGTTCCTGAACTTTTCCATTTTCCGAGTATTTGTCAATGTACAAAAGTGCCAGGCAAGTGGACGATAGTTAAAATTTGATAGAATAAAAGACTTAAAAGGGCATTTTTTCCTTTTTGTTTGCCAGTCTTTTTAAAACAGCAAGTTGCTTAGCAGCATTTCTGCAAAGGCGAGATATATGTACATCAAATTTAAGAAGAAAGACAATATCCACACCTAAAAGTTTCACACTGTCTTCACAAATAATCTCAAGGCTTTCAATATTAAAAGATTTGATAGTGTTACTATTCTTTTTGCCAAAACATATTGCCTGAAATTTCTCTGGATTGGCCTTCATACCATCAAACCATTCTAAAAGAACTTTGCTCTCTTTTTCTAAACAATCTTTCAAATATATATAATTGTCACAAATCTTAGAGACCGTGTTATCATCTGCGTAATTGTATAAAATACATTTGTCTACAAAGGTAAAAATATCATTCATAAAAATATTAAAAATTAGAGGTCCTACAATAGACCCCTGGGGGACCTTTCTTTACATCAGTCCATTTGCTTGTCTCTGGCCTCAGTCTGACCTGCTGTTTTCTGCCACTCAGGTAGCTGCTGATGAAGCCAATAGATGACTTACCCAGTCCATAAGCTTGCAGCTTCCCGAGTAGCAGATTATGAGGAAAGCAGTCAAATGCCTTGGACAGGTCCATCAGAATGGCTCCAACATGCTGATGGTTGTAAAAGGCCTGCCTCCAGTCCTCAAGAGCTCGCAGCAGGACAGACTGGGACCCGTAACCGCTCCTGAAAGCTGCCAAGAAAGGACTTAAACATTGGCTTAAAATATTCACTCAGTTGGTTATGAACCAGCCTTTCAAAAGAAAATTGACAAAGAGGGTAAAATACTAACAGGCCTGAAGTTTCTTTTTTCTATAGGATTGTTTTTCTTAAAAATTGGTAAAACCTGTGCCTTGGTCAGAACATCAGGTAAAATGGAAACAATTACACAATGGTTAAAAAGGGATGTTATGACAGGTGTAAAAGATTCTGTACCAGCTTTTAAGATCTTGGCAGAGATACCATCGGAACCTGTTGCTTTTTTCACAATCAATGATGAAAACAGTTTCTTAACATCATTCTCTTCTAGTTGAAAACATTGTTTTCATTTTCTCTATAGACAGAACTTTTAATGTTAATAACACTCGGGTGGTCTGTAAAATTAGACACGCCCTCTAAATCTTTACCAATATCATCAGCAACTGTAGAGAAAAAAATCATTAAAAACATCACACACTTCACTCTGTTGGATACAATGCATTCGCTTTCTTCTAAAATAATGTTCTGGTCATTAAAACATTTGTTAGATAAAAATGGCTTAACACTAGGCCAAAAATCTTTAGAGGCTGGACCTCCACCACATCGTTCTTGAAAATAGAGCCTTACAGACTGTCTACGGAGTTTCTCTACATACTTTCTTTGCTTTCTGTAGGCTTCCCAGTTAGCAGCTGTTTTGATGCGGTTGTTCTTATTTCGTAACATAGCTTTCTTAAAGGCAGCCCTTCTTAGATTACCGTTTAAAAAAGGAGGTTTATTTACACAAGGTTTGCGCTCTTTAACAGGTAAATGTACATCAACAACTTCTCTTATTAATTTCTTCTCTTATTAATTTATCATGAGTCCAGTAAATATCCTCAGTATCATCAAACACATATGCAACATAAAAAGGAACATTTGATAAGTCAGAGTTAAAATTATTCTGTTCAAAGTTTTTAAAACTACGGAATTTACCTTTTACCCTAGGCAAGCAAGGTGCTGTGCCTTTTATAACAATTCCAATAAAATTATGACAGTCACTTAGACCACAGTTAAAATTGATAGGCTTAAAACAAAGACTAGGGCAATCAACTAATGAAGGAATGCAACCCTTCATAAAAAATATAGCTCCTGTAATTTTGTTAGTGAGGTCAAGCATATCACAGAAGTCAGAAAGAGTTTTACCCGTACTTTCATTATGAAAATCAAAGTTCAAGTCACCTTAAATCATAACATTGTCATATTTTGTAGACACACGATCAATAGATAAAGTGGCATCGTTCATAAAGAAATTATCGTGCATAGATGGGGGTTTATACGTGCCAATGAAAGCCCACTTCCTCTTCTGTATGGACCACTCAATAGCAATGGATTCAACATCTTCTAACTCCAGATCATCGCGTCTACGCGAAGGGAGGTCAGAACGGAGTCCACATCCGTGTGCATTTCGGTCGTTCCTGAAGCACCGAAAACCCGGCACATCGAAACACGACTGTCTAAAAGTGTCATCTAGTTTAGACTCACCAATAAATAAAATATCACACAATCCTTCATACAAAATGGAACAAAGTTCTGAAGATTTGTTTCTTATGCTATTTATGTTTATGTAACACACAATAATGTTTTTCTTTCATGTCTCTCTCACCTTCTTCAAGCCATGACAGCTGTTGTTGCCATCCGGATCCTCGTCCGATGAGTTGTTTACATGGCTTACAGAACTCGCCTCCGAGCGTGGAGAGCTATAAAAGGGGAGAGTACTCTGCGTATCATCACTTATTATGTGGATTGCATCAGAGTCATGTGCATCACTGTCATTAAAAAATGAGTCTGTAAAAGGGGGCAACAAACACTTAAAGCAGTACCAGTGGTGAATTACTCAGACTAATATATTCACGCTCTGGCATGTCTAGACATTTCCTGTGATACTTCACAACACTCGCATAAAATGGCTTGCTGGTTTGAATGTACGGATTTCGTGCAAGTTCCACAAGGATATCTAATGGGTCTAGTATTAGTCGATACATCACCAGATAGTAAAATTGACAGTATTAAGAATGTGTTTGCTTCACGATAAATGTTTGTGGTTGGATTTTGACGGGGCGTAGATAAAGTTATATGATGAGTAGTACTCACGTTAGCCGAGTTCACGGAAAGTTTATAAAGTACCAGTTTTTCTCCTCCGAGGGATGAAGGTTCCCTTTTTTCACTTATTTGGTACGCCGAGATGTTCACTGGATGTATTTCCGTTAAAAATATGTGAGTTGGTGGATAGAAACGACTTAAAATAACTAAAAATAGCAGTGCCGTCGTAAGCACGTCTCTAACCATCGACGCCATTTTCTTTAGACGAGTAAACTATTTTACCTATCTCTGAGCGAGATCGGGTTATCTCGGTCGAGGGTTAAAATTCTGTAAGAAAATCTCAACAGAGGCGGTAGCAAAGGTTTGGATGTTACAGAATCTTAGCCCGAGTAGTAGTGAATTCAGGTTATTTTTACAAAAGGACAGATATCTAAGAACTAGTAAGTTCAGGACAATGTTATAAAAGTTCAGTTATCTAAGACCTAGTGAAAGTCAGTCAGTAAAATGCTATTTTAAACTTGCTCAGATACAGGTTATTGATTTTTTTTCGCAACTTTTAGCTCGAAAAGAACTATTCAATTTTTCTAAAAGCTAGAAGTATCCCGCCTTGTGCCTCAAATGATAATGACCTCTTCACTTCTTAATCTAATTTTGAATGCTTCCGCGTAAAAATGTAGACCGTCCTTAAATAGATTACAAAGTATTTCACAGTGTAGAGTATATTTTATCTACAACATCATATATCTAACACCATCAAAAATATACATATAACGACAAAACATAACATTTATAATGCAAATTGTTGAACAGATCGGAAGAGATAGAAAAATGTAGCATGGGGTATGACGTGGGATGTCTGAGGTGCGATAAATAGAAATCCATCATTTTGACGCTAAGCACCACACATAAGACTGTAAAGGATGCAACGGCCATATGATATAGTAAATGGATTCCTTTATTTGGCTTTCTTTACCCAAAAACAATTGTTCAAATAGGCGTTTCCTTTGACCGTGTTCCGTGTTGCCTATGATCTGCCAATCCCTGCTTTAGATTGTAAATATTTGTCTGCGCGTTATTTAGATGATGTTATTAATTGTATTACGTCACATTTACTTCTTACTCTTCCATCACCAGTGTTATTGTGTCCATTGTAAATTGTGTGTATAATATCCATGTTAAGTTAGAAAGTTACGCCTGTTTTATTGTAATGTCCATAAACCAGCCAGTGTCTATATGTTATCTTAGGCAAAAAATCATTTCAGAGTGAAGTAAACATGGAACGTACTAAATATTGTTTTCATAAACCGAGATTCAACGGGATTATATGTAGCATTTGTCTACTTACCTTTGTGTCAACACATTTGTTTACATACTACTCTATTGATTGAATGTGAGTGTGAGGTTTGGGGAGGGGGATCTTTTGACAAAAAGAACGATAAAGTGAATCCAAAAATGTAAACATTCACGAATCCAATCCCAAAAATCTAGAAAAATGTTATTTAACGCTGCACACAAGTATTTTACCTAAATTCGCAACTATCTCGCACAATCAAAGACGCATTTGAATCATGTGCTCCTCAGATTTACTCTTCTTTAAATCAAACTAAAAATCAGGGATTGCTAATGAGTAATACAATTGACGTTCAGTTTTATATCTGAAATGATTATTATTACATCAATTTTGAGTGGGACCCTATCCCTCTTTTTATTTGAATGTTTTATCCATGTAACATTGTGACATAAGTTGATGGAGATATCAACATTGAAATAAACAAGGAGAAAAGAAACCATTGCATCAACTCACTTGTGCATAGTTTGAACTTGATGAAAATGACAGGACGAGAACTAAAGGTTCATTGATTTCTTTTAAACTTTATATGTATATAGGTATGGTACTTAGTTTACAGAGTTTATTAATTAAAAGAACTATTTAATTTGACCTATTTTATGTTGAAATTTTCATCAAAAACATCGAAAGGGTCAACATTCCCAGGTTCAATTTTTTCCAACCTGTTCTTGATGTTCCTGATGCAAAAACGACAAAGTCTGTAAACTACATATCGTTCAATATAATAGTCTTGTTCAACCATATACTTTCGGACGCTAAATTACTAAGTAACTCAAGAGTCATAAACAGTACTTGAAAGTTATTATCACCAGAGGGCAGTGGTTTACTTTTATGTCAACGCCATTAATACAATATTTTGACATATTAAAATCCACAACGGCGAAAAAGGTCTGTCATTAGAATAAGCCAGTAATTTTTATCAGGTTTTGTTTAAATGTACTAAAAATTCCGTATGTTATCTGTGTAAAGCATGCTACAGACTGACTGGTAGGATAAACGACACTACAAACATTCTAAGAAGACGCAGTCCCTCCTGATCAGGTCATCTGCAAAACTGGGCGCAGCCATCATCAAAAGTATGAAATAATTTATCATGTTACTGGTAAGCCTCGTTCTGACTTAACGAAACGATATCGTAGACTTTGACCGGACTCCCTGTTCGGCGTAGCTTACGCACACAACAAGAGTCTGGTTGAATTTGCTCATGCTTTCTGTTCAAACATGCTTTTTTCGATATTACTTTTCTAACATTTGTTTTGCATAATATGCACAAGCTCTTTTTATTTGATTTAACATTTTAAAATATGATTGGGACATGGGATCCTTATGTATTTTGCGATAAATACTTAATGATCACTTAAAGATCATTCTCTTGCATACTGTGTATAAGCGAAAGGTATGACCTGATGCCATTGGATAATATATCGTAGTATGCAAGTACTAGTGTTTATTATGATTATGCAAACTCGCCTTAAGATCCAATTATAAACTCATCAACTGACATGTACGCGTTTGTTATTATTGTGTTGTGTCTGTAACTGCTGCCGTGTTGTTGTTATTTGTTTTTTCAAAAAGAATTGCCGAGATATAATACCGTGGTTGTTTTGAAAACCCCAAATGTATTTTTGTTTTTATGCCTCTTTCAATCCTAACTGGAATGTTATTAATATGTTTTTCAGTTGTTCCAGTTCTACTCTATCAAGCTGGCGATATGGAAAAGATTCGTTTCCTTCCACCTCCAGTCTATCCAATGATTCCTTGAAAACTACCAATACTGTCCAATCTAACGTCACATTTACGGATTTGACAAGCTATTATTCCTTCACTTAAATCTACAAAGCATTCTACCAACGACAGATCTGCAACATAGCGTTCATAGCATTTTTGCTTTCACCAAAACTTAGTTATCTAATGACAACATAAATACCGATATTGAACTTCTCGGCTATAAATTCCCTTTTTCATATAGGCACCATAGGTGGAGGGGTATACACATAAGTTTCCAACAAAATATATGCTCAGAGAAGAAATAACGTAGAGAGAAACAGTGTAGAGAGTATTTGGATAGAAATTAGGACTACATGTTCATTCATACTTTTTACGATATACAGACCACCAAACGCAGCTGCTTTTATGGCAAACACTTGAACATTCAATATATCTCGAGTATACCACAGGAATAGACAATATATTAATCACAGGTAATGCACTTGATTCAGGAAAAGAAATTAGATTTTTTGTACCATCTGTAAGACGTTCGATAGAGTTTGGCATTCATACTTACTGTACAAATTGAATAAGTTATGCATGCAAGGTTTTCCACTAAAATTGTACACGAAACAAAGGACTGTAAGTGATGGCATTCAATCTGATATCGCTGCTATAAAAGCCGGGGTTCCCCAATTTCGGGGCCATTGTTGTTTGTTAAGGAATAACCTTTTGATTTGTTTAGTTTATGAGATAATAAATCCAATGGAGCACGAGGTAAATTGCGTAAACGCGAAGCGTCACGAGCAACTTACCGAGTATTGTAAATACTTAATATTTACAATATTTCTTTTAACAATAACATCATTAAAAGGGTCGGATACAAGCATCTACCTTGTGTAATCTGCGTTCAAAATTATTTTGACGTCATGTTAATCCATGCGAAGCAGCCATTCGCAAAAGCCGTTGACAGACAGCTAAACCCCGCCCACTTTCTCCGTGACAACAAATGAAAAAGCGACCAAATACAATATGCTGCACCTATTGCAATATTTTGAATTTTCCTTTTTTTCCACTGCTAACCACCTTTTATTTCCTAGCGCCTTGCTTGGCAACACCTCACTTTTAGCTTAAAGTTGAACATTAGCACAGATGAAGAAGGCAAGGCCGGGTCATACCAAAGTCCTTAATAATGGTAGTTGTTATTCCCTGCTTAGCGTTCAGCATTTAGGGTAACGGTAACTACTGGTTCACTCGTTGTCAGTAAATTATGACCAGGCAGAATGCTGTGCTGGGTGTCGTCGTTGTTCAGAAACGAATGCAAACGAGACGGTTCATATTATATCCTTAACCGATAATCTGAAAAAATGATACAGACGCTGATCATGAAGTAGTTTTTCGACTTTTTTGGAAAAAAAACCCAACAATACCTTGGACATCAATCAGTTAAGAAATGTATTAGTGTTGTGGACAGGAATTTAGTTATTAGGTGTTATTTTCTGCATACTTGTCATGCAAAGTGTAGTTTTCACAAGAAATATCGATTTGCATATGGCTTTCATTTTGGATTCTAAGCTGTTAATTCTTGATTGTATAAAGGAAACTGTAGATTCAACACATCCTGGAAGTAATTAAATAAAATAAACTTTTGGGTTGCCCATGTACCTGGAGCAGTCTTCCATAGCATTATCGGTGTACTGAAATTCACATTCAACTTGCAAGTAGAAGTCTCTCGATTCCGTACACCATTCACAAAAAATATCTACGAAGGGGACATGGAAGAGACAAAAAATGATCTGCTGTCCCCATTTCAACACTTTGGATCTCTTTCGTTCCCTATTTTTTCTGTCTTCTTACTTTTCTCTCTGCTGTGCTTCAGGCGGTGTCCCCCTGGCACCACTTCTTATACGACCCTGGCTGCTAGGACGTTAAATCCCAAACAAATAACAACATCATACAAACTTTCGTTATTTGAAATTATAGGTAACATTTATATTTTTCTTTTTCCTTAGTGTGAAGCTGTACATTAGTCATTGGAGACGCAGAACAAATCCATATGTCTTCATATAACTATGGTCTAACCGAATGTCACTTCCTGTGATTTGAACTTTAAACTTTTAAATTTTGCTTTTTTTTGCTGAATTTTACAACAACTATAGAACAAGTTATTTCAACTTATACTTATCACTCTTTTTGGCCCGGATCTTAGTGCGTTTGGGTTCTTATTGTGGAAGGAAACCGGAGTACCTTGAGAAAACCCAAGTGGTCGGGCAGTTGATCCCATATATTTTTACGTCCGATTGGGGAATCGAACCCCGGTCGCCTTGGTGTTATTTACGGCGCCACCCGATCACCGAAGCGTTGACTTAAAGACGGGTAGCATGAAGTTAATATTGTGTAATAGGAAAAAAAGTGCCTTCGCTAGGGCTCGAACTCGCGCTCGCAGGCTTTCTAGTCAGAAGCTTTTCGGCGGTACTAGAGCGAGTTACCACTAGCCGAGTTAAGTAAGGTTATTTTCTACACTTATTTTCTGTTCCTCGTGCAAAATAACACTGAATATTCTGGTTTTGCCATACTCTCTTGTTTTAATGATATAGCTAATATTTAATAAACCACGTTTCAACTTGTAAAAAGGTTTTTCGTCATACATCAGTGAGGTGTGTATGGTTGAAAGAATGGAATATGCCGAAGAAGAGGGATTCTCCTCTGTAATTGTGGAATTCCCGGAAGATCATACACAGACTGGTGTTTGTCAATCTGACTTCCGCTTTCGGTTTTGACAGATGACCTATCATCCATTCCTCTCTCTTCTTTTGTTCCTACAATAAATATATCATATTCAACAAAACATCTAGTTCCGGTTATGAGATTGTGCTTCGGATCAATGAGATGGACATTTTGACTTAAAATTAAATTGACATTTTATAAATATGCATACTTAAAAATTCAGTGAATCATTTCCGGAAGAACAAATAAAAGGGTAAAACAATGTCATACATTAATCAGATAAGAAATCAAGGTAAAGATATCAAGGTAAAGATATCAAGGTAAAGATATCAAGGTAAAGAAATCAAGGTAAAGATATCAAGGTAAAGATATCAAGGTAAAGATATCAAGGTAAAGAAATCAAGGTAAAGAAATCAAGGTAAAGATATCAAGGTAAAGATATCAAGGTAAAGAAATCAAGGTAAAGAAATCAAGGTAAAACATTTCAATTTCTTCTTAAGTTGGACGAATTGAAACTACCAAATCTTGTTCATTTTAATTTTCCAACGAAATTGACCAGATTTACGTTACATTTTCGTATAAAAACATATTTTAAGGTTGAATCAAATTCTATTTAATATAACATTCATAATTTGTTTGTCGTCTTCATTGTATCACAATATTGTTGAATTGAATTATCAGCTTACATTATATCGCCGTATTATGGTCCTCCAATGATTGAATATATTTCATAGATTTGCTCAAGTTTCGGTATCAACGGGAAGATATATATATAATTTCACAGGTTAATGCTTTTTGGATTGGATTTGCATTTCATGTTGGATTTGTCTGACGAGACTATTCACCACTTCACCAAAACTATCCAAGCACAATCCAATCATTTAACATGTATTTAACAGTATAATAGTAATATTTCGCAGTGAATTTAAAAGTGTGAAAATTACATATATAGGCAAATATGAGATTAGGTTCAGTGATTACATGGTATAAATTGTGAATATATATTGTAAGCGGTGTTTTGACAAATATCATCGAAATATATGCATGGGCAGCAGACAGGTTTGTGCAATAATATGATGACAACTAATATTGAAGAATGCTTTATGGACATGAATGACTGATAACAATTAAATCCATAACATGATTTAAGCACTTACATGAATAGCTAAGTCGTACAATGTTAAGATATTAAGTTTTGCTAGACATTATCAACATTTGGTTTGGTTTAATTTTGTTTAACGTCATATTAACAGCTAAGGTCGTTTAAGGACGTGCCTATATGTGTGTATGCAGGAGACAGGGTATGTCGGTGTGCTTGCCTCCTTGTAAAAGCGCAGATCTGATGCCAACTTTATAGCGCTATCTCACTGAAATACCATGCCGAAGGCCCCAAGCACAGCTTTTCGCCCGGTCACATTATACTGACAACAGGTGACCAGTTGTTTCCATTCTCGTTAATGCTGAACGTTAAGCAGGGAATACCAACTACGATTTTTAAGGACTTTGGTATGTCCCGCCCTGGGGACAGAACCCGTTGCCTTCCTCACCTCAACCTTCAAGCCAAAAAGGAGGTGTCGCCAAGCAAGGCGTTAGGATATAAAAGGTAGAAGTAGAAAGAAAGATAAAGATCCTAAATATTGCGATCGGAGCAGCTGATATCTGTTAGTCGCTTTTGTGTCCCCAAATAGAGGACACGAAAGCAAATCCCCAAGTCTGCAGGGTGTTCCAACAGTATTCGCCTCCTACGATACATGCTGTGGGTAACAGCGTGTGTATTCTTTTCCCGATCCCTCACCTGCATGGTGCATTATCAACATCGCCACTTTAGATTCAATATTATAAATTGCACACGCGCGTCGAAATATACCTAATACAGCCGACATACATGACAAAACCTCGAACGCTGTCAACAACGTGACGTCATCGAAATGTATACACTAATACAATGGATTTTTGTTTATGGATACATTACTAACCAGCGGGCTAGGGCACAAGATATAAGCTTCGTTGCGTATGTTGTACTTTTCCAACGTTAGATTATTAGCAACATGGCAAAATGAATTATTTCAAAGATAAATAACTTTACATCATGCAAAATGAAGATCAAGATAACAACAGAGAGGCAAGAAACAAACTTCAAAGGAAAGATCGGTTCATTTCTATTATTTCTTAAACATACGTCATTGAATGACACCATATTAATGAATAGTTGTGATTAATACCCATATTATGATTAGCATAGGACCACGTGGAATACTAACAATAACATATACATTGTTTTACCTACCTCTAACAGTGTTATCCAAGATAATGGACGTAAGTCCAGCCACAAACATCTGAGTCCCGAGGATCAGCTTTAGTACCTGATCTAAGGAGGCATAACCTGTATACAAACAACAGACAGGAATTATAACCCACAAAGTAATGAAACAGCCGTATAGTGTTTCTGTCATCGAGCGAGTTCAGGGAAATTCACAACGGACGTACCTGTATTGATGCTGTCTTTGTTGAGTTTCAGCCATTCGGAAGTGACCAAGCCTACATAAAGGGATGTACCAAGTACCGAAAGGTTCCGAGTGGATGACAGGTTTACCGTCTGTAGCGATGACAACCCTATGGATACCAGCAAGCCAAAAGTGACTATGGAAACACCTCCAATAACCGGATCCGGAACTGACGCCATCACTGCGCCAAGCTTTCCGATGATTCCGAAGACCATGCACATGACGCCGGCCAGAACCATTACACTCCGACTAGCAACCTATTTGAAAGTATTGACAAATGCTTGGTAGGTTTACAATAGCGATAGTTTAAGCATATTTTACACGTTTTTTTAATTTTTTCTTTGTCACATTCAGGACTCCTATTCCCCTGCAGGCATAACTCTAAATATTCCTGTGTAACTTTCTGGAAATGAAGTTTTACTTTTTAAAGTGGAATACATTTTTGTAGCACGAATGGGTGTTGGTTTTACCGTTCATGTGTGAAAGGGACGTTTCAGAAATACGATGTACGGGCTTCAAATCCCGAACAAAACGTCTTAGGCCCCGTGGACTTTTATACTCGGACGTTGCCGTTTATTTGCATCAAATATTTCCGTAATTATGATTTTTTTTTCTTCAGCATTTATCTATCAATGCCATAGTCGTACAGAGGAAACGTTTTAATGAAATTCTTTGCTTTTATTTGTATTAGATCGCATTAAAACATCTAAAACATTTGCATACTAAGTTAGGTTTGTCTTTATGTTATTGTTCCCATTTACCTGCGTTAGCCTGATGACAACCACGTTTTGACTGTATGAAGTAGTAGCGTGCCCGGTCCCTAGGGCCCCTGCCACCACCCCCATGATTCCCTCTGTCAGTATGCCCCGGTTGATTGCGTGACGAGGTGGAGGGAAGGTTCCCGTTGCCCTGGAGATGGCCATGTAATCCCCAATGGACTCCACATTTGACGACAGATAGGAACTCACAAACCCTATAAACACCGCTGTGTTGAAACGGATTGGACCAAATTGACCTGCAAATAACGTCATAGTGTTATAGACATGCAATACAAATGGATAATGTAGATATACAACTGTGGGAAGGGAGGTAAGCGATTCAAGTGCGTAACACCACCGTTTGTTTTATTTTGTAATTTTGGTATACCCTGATCCGGGTTACAGATGTGTTTTTGGAGATGCAATAAAACACATGGAAGTCAGCAGCAGCGTTTTGTCAACTGTTCTATGACCCCCAATACATGACAATAGTGTTGTTTTGTAGTCTGTACAGTCGGGTTGCCGTTATTGTGAAATGTTACTTCTAGAATTTTCTAACAAAGCTATGCACATTTTATTATCTAGTTTTAATTATTACATTTTTTGTTGTACACATATGTGTAAACAGAAGGAACCCAAGTTTAAAAAACAACAACAATTAGGTCCTTGTCTTTTACTAGATTAACAAACCTGGAACAGCGAATAATGGAAAACTTCATCAACTCGTAATTTTGGGAGTGTAAGCGAATATAAATTGTATATAGCAAGTAAATGCAGACTGGCATTGTTGTATCTTATTAATTAATGGGAAGATATGGCAATTAGATAAAGAAGAGTTTACCGAATTGTTAACAAAACCATACATACAGTTAGAATTACGCCCAAGTATCCACTTGGGAATAGTTCGCCCTCCGTTAGGTTAGCGTGCGTCCTGCGTTCGAGCAGGGTTCGGTTCGCGGCTGGTCATCGTCCGTTTTGCGATCGTGTTTTTCGGCTGGATTGGCTTTAGCGATCGAATCCATATCGATCGGCTTTAGCGGTCGAATCGTATCGATTGGCTTTTCCAGTCGGTTTTTGACAGCCGTTTTAAATCTGCCGACTTCACATGCTTGTCATGACCTATCGATCGCTGCCCCATCGTCACGAATGACTGCTGATAATACTACCTGCTGTCGGCAGTCATCCGTTTGGATCGATCAGCCGATACCTACGACTAACAATGGTGTCGCTGATCAGAGACATATACAGTATTATTGTTATATATGCAAATATATATCGTTTTAATCAGAGACGCATATTGTAATATATGTCTCTGTTTTAATATATCACCTTCCTCTCATCGTCTTTCCCTCGCTCCAGCGGCAAACCAGGCACTAGTTTTTTTCGGTTTGACAGCTGTATAAAGCAAAAACCTCCCGGAGGGGAGGGAAGACTATATATATTGTGTATGCCTAATTACAGGTTAAATTATAACATTTTAACAAACAAAAAATATTCGTAAAACTATCCGTAGTTCAGAATACAGCAACATTTAAAAAAGCTTCTCTCGTTTCATGTATTTGCTATCTGATATATCAAAATGCATTATATAAGATCAAATTACATCAATATATATCATGCGATCGAGAAAATATGCATAAAAATGTAAGAAATTCTTGCATAATATATTTGTAAGCTCTTTAATTTTACAGTTAACTGGATTATGGAATCAATTTACCACATATTAATTTATTAATCCCCTTGATTTAAAATATACCGTAGGCCACACCAAGATCCATTTGTTGTGCGCACCGAACCTTATGAACCCCTCCCCCGCCACCCTTCAAAAGGTGTGGAATAATTGACACTAATTGGTATCACACTTAAGGCCAGCAGATAGAGACGTGTTTACATGATAGAGACGTTTGTACCGTTTGTGTCAGTGGTCCGTAGCCACAAAATCGTAACAATATCCTGGACGGTGTCTTGACGGTGTCGTGTGGATCGGGACGCTGTCGTGATGAACGGGCAAGATTTGGAGACATTTTTCATTGCCGTTTCTTGCCGATTAAGTCCAGATGGCGTCCAGATCTTGCCGAATGCGTCGGTTCACTGTCCGGTCACTGTCTGATCTGTGTCGGATCGCGTTCGGGAGAATCGGGACGATGTCGGGACAGATTCGGTCGTTTTTCACCATGCGGAAAATACAAATCGAATCAGATTCGGATTGAGAACGGGAGAATCGGGACGAGTTCGTCTGGGAACGGCTGAATCAGGACGCTTCCTGAACAATATCTGATTGTTGTCGTGATTAAATAAATGTTTTCATAAATTTGTGAATTTTCCGCCATGAATCACAGGATCTTGATCAGAATTTTGACAAATTTTAATCGGGAGTGGTCCTGTCTAAACCTGACTTTCCCAAAAATGAACAAAATAGTTCATTGAAATTTTGAATTTTATTTGATCATTATTCAATTCAACATTTGTCATTATTCAATAATTATGAGACACTTTTGAGTCCATAAATTGAGATTTGATCCTGCGATCTGAAAGGACATGTCTATTTGATATGTTTAACATCTTTGCTGTAATCAAAACATTTGACATAATAAGCACCCCCCAGATCATTTTTCTGGTCCCACTCCTAACCGTAATTTACCAAATGACAAATATTAAAGTCTATTATGGCTTGTTTAGAATTTTAACAGATTCAGCAAATATTATTATTTTCCCAAATTGTTCTAAACTTAAACATCAATTATTGATACAAACAACTACATAATATATAACTATGTAACTAATCTGAGGTATTCTAATTATTAGGCACCAGTACAATTTGAATGCAACATTTTGATCTTTTTCAGCTCATCAAAATAAAACTTGCTGGTCCAGGGACAGCTCCACCACTATTGTTCCAAACTTTTTCAAAAATTAATGTCAAATATCAAACCATAGGTCACAGTGAGATCAAAGTGACCTTTCTCTTGCACTCTATACCCTGCCATCCCAATATGTCATTGTTCACCAAATCTGGATACTCGAGGTGAAATAATACAGAAGGTTGTAGCTTTAACAGTGGGCTTGGTACCTGTAGTACAACAGAGCTAGTGGTGCTGTCAGCAGGAATATCTTATATACTTTTTCACCCGGAGTAACCAGATTTGGTGTAAAATGACATCTTGGGATGGCAGGGCGCAGAGTGCAAGAACTAGGTCACTGTGTCCTATGACTTGACTTTTGACCTTCACTTTTGAAAATGTTTGTCCGGGCATATCTTCTATACAATTTTATGTTGAGTATTCAGATTTGATGTACAAGGACATTTTGGGATGGCGCAGTGCAGAGTGCAATAATTAGGTCACTGTGACATATGTCTTGACCTTTGACCTTAACTTTTGCAAAAGTTGGTCCACGCATATTTTCTATACTTTTTCACATTGAGTAACCAGAGTAGGTGTACAAGGACATATCGGAATGGTGGAGTGCAAGAAGTATGTATTTTCAGGATACTTTCCTAACAGAATATATCCAGACATAAGTGTACTGTTAAATATAGAAATCATTACCGGTGGGGGACTATTGATTTCCTTGCAATACTTGTCCTTGTTTTTTTTTTATATATACAACGAACAGGGCTAAGTGGAACCTTTTTATTAGTCAAATAACATTTTCCATGAGCTTTGGAGGGTCAAAAACATATTAAATTGACATGTTCATTCAACTAAAGCCGAAGTTCTAACGATGAATTTTTGGAGGGACAAAAATACTTCTCGAGGATCAACTTAAAGCCCTGCCTGTACATTCTACTTATTGTGTGTAAAATTTCAAATGAAATAAAAAGCTGATTTTTGGATGCTGTTTACAGCATTTATAACGGTCCTCGCCAAACCTGGAAGCCGCGGAAGATCTTTAAATGCTGTGTTGATTATTACATGGTATGATTAATGCTATAAAATGATGAAATAATATAAAAAACGATCAATAAGTCAAAGATATTTTTTTTAATTTTACGAAAAGGCGATTTTTTTTCACTGAACATCATGAACTATTTCAATCTCGGATAACTACGCTTTTTGGACCGAATAATTTCTTCACAAAAAAACCAAACAACACTTTATCTCCTTCGGCGAAAGTTCTTTCGATAATGTGTTCATTATTTCATGATGATCAATGCAAATATTGTCCTCTTATCTAATACCATGATATAGCACGGCTTTATATAAGTTTAGTTAAGGACTTAAAAAATATATATCTTCTGGGTAGGTAACAAGATGTATCGCGGCATTAGTACCGTTTGTTTTTTATTTGTTCTTATTTTTTTGGAGTAGTTTTACGTTCGCTTCACTAGGAGTAATTTGGTTATCCAGCAGACGAGTACCACTAGTATATCTAGTATCGTCCCGTGAAAGCGGCTGTATAGTTCGATCGTTTGATCAGTTTAACGGTCGATAGCGGCCAGGTATCAGTCTATCGGCAGTTAGCGGGGCGATAACCTCGCTCCGTTCGAGAAGCGGCCGTTCTTGCAGCGTTAGGCCCAATCGGAAATACCGGTCAAATCGGTAGCTACGCGTTCGTACTGAGTTCGTCCTGCGATCATTAGCGTCTTTTCTCTGTTCGTTCAGCGTGCGTCCTGCGTTCGTCCAGAAAAAGTGGATACTTAGCCGTAATTCTAACTGTAATGGTCAAAATCGATAAAACTGGGGCAAAATATGGAAACCTATAAAAAGTGCAAGGAAAAGAAGACCAAGTGTTCCTGAGGGGTAAGCGTATTCTGCATATCGACGACGCCGCACAAGTTAATCTAGCTCAAATCTAAGTAATGTCACTACCCGGGTTTTGATTAGAGGATGTCACATCCTCTAATCGAAACCCGGGTAGTGACAATAAAACAAAACGGCATTCTAAAGATTTGCGCAAAATCAAACACATCGACCTTCATATGACAAATAGAAATAGCGGATGCATTTATTTCCAATATTGTGTTAAAACAACATCATACTGAACAACAAAAGGCAATGATCCCTTGTGGTGGTATCAGCTGTATATGGATAGCCACCTTTGTTTTTTCGTGGCAAAATATTGTTGTTTTGAATA
This sequence comes from Mizuhopecten yessoensis, assembly GCF_002113885.1. Lineage (NCBI taxonomy): Eukaryota > Metazoa > Mollusca > Bivalvia > Pectinida > Pectinidae > Mizuhopecten > Mizuhopecten yessoensis. The sequence continues at coordinate 333,391 of NW_018407155.1, read as the reverse complement.
TGATGGGCAGTTTCGGCATGGTAGACCAAGCAACACCGTCCTTTGGCCGGGACGCAAATGCTAGATTTGCACCGTTGTGCATTCCTTCATGGGGGTTTGGTATACAGGTGTCCGCCTTCGGGCCAGCCCTTTGTGCATTCCTCTGGAATGGCCGGGCCGTGGTAAATCCTCAGTTTGTTTGTTTTTGTTTGTTTGTTTGTTTATGTTTAACGGCCCATCGACGGCTGTGGTCATTTAGGGCCATGGTGATTTATTTATTTATTTTACTTTTTTAACAAACATGTGAATAGCGAAGATAAAATCAGATAAAATGGTTCAGTTTAAAAGTATTCGCATTGTATGTGTAGATAATAAAAAATAATAAAAGGGGGTTAAAATAATAAAAGAGATAACGAATAGATGATATGGAATATGCGATATATATATAACGTCAAAAATGATAAGGTGGGTTAAAAGACATCAGAGTCTATAAAATAGACCGATGTCTTTCAAATAGTTAAATAATGCCTTCGAATCCACGGAACTGAAAAGTGTTTTCATATCCGGGACTCGGAAGTAGTTATCACGAATGTGTTTAAAATCGGAACATTCTATTAAAAAATGCTCCACTGTAAATGGAGTGTCACATGCGTGGCATGAAGGTATATCTTCTCGTTTTAAAAGGTACGAATGAGTAGGATATGTGTGCCCAGTGCGGAGCCGAGCGAGGACAACTTCCTCTCTACGATCTTTCCGACTGGGAATAGATGTTTTAAGTTTCGGTTGTATCTTAAAAAGTTTGTTGTTGGTCTCCAGAGACCAGCGTTTCTGCCATTCATTTTGAATGGCTGTACGAATAGTAGGTTTAAAATCTGTGTATGGTAGTTTGATATTTGTTTGTTCGAGATTCAATGCATTTTTTGCTTCCCTGTCAGCAAATTCGTTGCCTTTTATTCCGACATGGCTCGGAATCCATAGTAAAGTTATTTTAGACTTTTTTAATATACGAGATATTCGATGAGCAAGGTTTTGTACGATTGTGTTTTTAGGATCTCGTAACTGTAAACTCTGTAGGACAGATAGAGAGTCTGAACAAATAATTGCCTTTTTAATGCGGTGTTCATCGATATGGTCGAGGGCCAAACCAATGGCGCATGCTTCAGCAGAAAAGATGGAGGCGCCGTCTGGTAGTCGGACTGAAGTGCAAGTATTGGCAGTACAGCAGGCTGCTGCCACTTTCTCACCTTCTTTGGAGCCATCGGTGTAAAGTTGTGTATGAGAAGGGTAATTCGAAATGCATTCCCGAAAGGAGGATTTGTGTTCTTCGGGCATAACACTTGATTTCCCTCGCTCATGTAATGTAAAGTTAAAATCGGGGGTTTGAATGGTCCACGGAGGAACATCAGATATGTTAAATTCAGCTATGTCCGTCAATTTTATGTTGAGTTCTTGCAGGAAATTCAAAATTCGGATACCAAATGTTGGCAGAAGTTTTTGGTTTTGCGTAAATATGTTTTGGTATTTGGGGTTGAATACTTGGTTGAAAGCAGGATTTTTAGGGTTTGATTTTAATTGAGTTGCAAATTGTAATGAAAGTTTTATTCTTCTGTCATAAAGGGATGGTTCATTTGCTTCCACGTACAGGCTTTTTACAGGTGTTGTTCGAAAAGCTCCCAGGGCAAGACGTAGCCCTTGGTTATGGATTGGATCTAGCATCTGAAGGTACGAACTGCGCGCTGACCCGTATACCATAGAACCATAATCCAGTTTTGTTCGAATAAGTGATCTGTATAGGCGCAAAAGCATTTCACGATCCGCTCCCCAATCAGTATGAGAAAGGACTCGTATAATGTTTAACGCCTTGGAACACTTATCCTTCAGATACTTTATATGTGGTATGAAAGAGAGTTTCGAATCAAAAATGAGGCCGAGAAATTTAGTCTGTTCAACAACAGGAATTCTAGTGCCATCGAGTGTTAGATTTGGGTCATTGTGTGCTTTTCGTTTTTGACAGAAATGCATGCACACAGTTTTGGATTTAGAGAATTTGAAGCCGTTTTCGTCTGCCCAATTTTGTAGTTTGTTTAAACTCTGTTGAAGTTGTCGTTCTATCGTGTGCATGTTCTTAGATCTGTAACAGATCAAGAAGTCATCCACAAATAACGACCCTTCTGTTGATTGACCAAGACATTTGACTATATCATTGATTTTAAGACCAAACAGTGTGACTGATAGGATTCCACCCTGTGGGACTCCCATTTCCTGTTTAGACGTTTCAGAAAAAGTTGAACCAACACGGACTTTGAAGTGTCTATCTGATAGGTAATTAGATATAAAATTGGGAAGGTTTCCACGTACGCCAAGGTCGTGAAGATCTTTCATGATGCCATACTGCCATGTAGTATCATAGGCCTTCTCAAGATCGAAGAACACAGCGACAAGGTGTTCTTTCTTGGCGAAAGCCTCTCGAATGAACGTCTCTAATCTGATGAGATGGTCATTTGTCCCTCTTCTATTTCTAAAGCCACTTTGAAGAGGGGATATTATATCGTTGGCCTCAAGAAACCAAACCAGTCTAGTGTTTATCATTCGTTCTAAAGTTTTACATACACAACTAGTCAGAGAGATAGGACGATAGTTGTTTGGGTCAGTAGCATCCTTTCCCGGTTTTGGGATAGGTATAATTGTGGAGTTCTTCCACGAATCGGGAATCTTTCCGGAAGCGTAAACTTGGTTGAATATGTAAAGAAGGCATGTTAGTGAAGAGTCCGGTAAGTGCTTTAGAAATTGATATGGAATATCATCAGGACCTGAAGCAGTGTCCTGTGATTTTCTAAGCGAATCAACAAGTTCTGGTAGGGTAAATTGTTCATTATAACTTTCTTTGTTTGATGATTTGAAATTGAGCCGTTTCTTTTCTCTCTTTTTTTTCAAAGACTGGAATTTTTGGGAGTGGTTTAAAGGGGATGAGTTTTTAGCTATGTTTTTTGCAAATGCATCAGCAATTTCAGTTATAGACGAGAAAATTTTGTTTTTATTAATGAGGTGGGAGGATGTTGCCTTTTTCTTTTTCCCACTTATTTTCCGAATCATATCCCATACTTTTTTTGAGGACGTGTTTGATGATATCTTGGATACATATTCTCTCCAGCTGTTTCTTTTGTCAATTTTAATTGATCGCCGAGCCTTTGCCCGCCAAATTTTAAATTCACTGTAGTTTGAAGCAGTTGGGCAATTGAAGTAGCGTCTTAGAGCAGCTGCCCGATTACTGCGTGTTTTAAAAGATTCTTCAGATAAAAGGAACTTCGTAGGTTTTGGAGCGGATTTTGGAATTGTCTTTTGGGCAATAGAAGTGAGTGTTTCAGTAAAAGTTTTGATAGGGTCGTCGAGGTTAGTAAAATTGTCTATGGTTAGTTTTTCAATGCACATGTGTTGGAATTGGGCCCAATCTGCTTTGTGCATATTCCATCGAGGTAGAGGATCATCAAGAGGAGTCCCAATATTCTGAAGAAAAATTGGGAAGTGGTCACTCCCACAAAGATCATCATTTACCCTCCAGTCATAGTCAAGTAAAATGGATGGATGGCATAATGATAGATCAATGTGGGTACGAGAGCCTGTAGCAGGGTGTAAATAAGTAGGGGTATTGTTGTTAAAAAGGCACAAGTTGTTTTTATCTATAAATTCCTCAATACGTCTTCCTCTCTCGTCTGTGTTGGGAGAGCCCCACAGGCTATTATGACCATTAAAATCACCGAGGATTATGAATGGTGTTGGGAGCTGGGAGACGAGATTATTGAGTTGCTCACAAGTGAAAACAATACTCGGAGGGAGATAAATTGAACAGACGGTTATTTGCCTGTGTAATGTTGCACAGACAGCAACAGCCTGTAAATTTGTGTTTAACTTGATCATTCTGTGAGGAATATTTTTATGGACAGCTACCGCTGCGCCACGTGCTGCTCTGCTAACTACAGTTGGAATGTTAGTGTAGAGTGAGAAATTTCTAAGCGTGATTGGGTTTTTGAGCATGATTTCTTGTACACAAAAAATGGCGGGTCTAAATTCTTTTGATAGATTCTGAAATTCTTTTATATTTGCCTTTAATCCGCGGATGTTCCATTGGATAATTTTATTATTTATATTCTGCTATTTTGGCTGGATTTCGATGGAGTCAAAGCACAAGGCGCTAAGGCAATCGTCTCCATCTCCTCATCGTAATCTAGAAGGACATTGAACCGGTTTGTCGGGTCCTCTGATCCTTTGCCAAAGGTGACGTTCAGATCAGGTCATCAGATTTGCCCCTCGCTATTCTAATTTTTTTCCTAGGTCTGTTGGTAGGTGATGTTACGTCTTGCCTCATTTGGGACCGAGGAACAGATGTGAGTGAGGGAGATCGCTGCGACCGCATCTGTGCCCTAGATGGGCCAGCCTTTGGAGGGTTTTCTCCTGAAGAGGAAGGTGTTTTTGATGGTGGTGCTTGTTTTGATGGTGTTGCTGGTTTTGATGAAGATGCTGTTTTTGAGGGTGATGCTGCTTTTGACAGGTTGTTTGGTTTGGTTGATTTGGTTGGTTTGGTTAAAGTCGTGAAACGGGATGGGTCCCCCGTGAGGATTTTCAAGTTCTGTTGACCAGCCATGGCTGGGACTTGTGAGCCCCAGGCAGGTATGTCTTCAGAAACTTGAACCGAAACATCCTTGACCGTGACACTGTCAACCGTCGCCTTGCCTCGAGTCACTTGTGCGTAAGAGGGTGTAGCAATGTCTGCACTCCCGACTATCCTCCTGGCCTCGGGGAAAGAGACACCTCGGGTATATTTAACCCGTAATATATCCCTCTCCTGGCTCCAGGTAGGGCAGTTGCGAGAAGAGGCAGCGTGCTTCCCCTCACAGTTGACACAGCGCAGGTTGGCGATGTCACAGTCATTTTCCTTGGTGTGACCCTCACGGCCACAATACTGGCAGATCGATTTTCGTCTACATCGCTTTTCGTGATGACCGTACTTCTGACAGTTTCGGCATCGCAATGGATTTGGGATGTAGACGGAAGCGTTGTACCTCTTGTATCCGATTGTTAGTATATGGGGTAGTGTTGGCGTTGAAAAAGTGATGATGAAGGTGTTTGTTTTGATAGTATCATTGTTTCTCCTGATCACCATCCGCCTCACCTCAGAGACCGGGACGCTCTCCTCCTGGAAATATGCCAGTATGTCTTCATCGGTGTCATTGCGCAAGGCTGGGCACCTGATTACCCCCTTGCTGCAATTAAGTGAAGAGTGTGGCTTCACACTGACACCGATGCCGGCAAAACTGGTTGTTCCGAGTAGGTTCATCGCCTGTTGTTGGCGATAAACCTCTATAAGGAGATCGCCCGATCCCAATGGCTTAACAGATTTCACATCCCCTGCGATTCCCTGGATGCCCTTCCTCAACAGAGGTGGCGACAACGCGGCCGTTGTTTTACCACTCTGTGTGGAGGTCATCACAAGGAATTGCGGGAATTGGGTGTTCTGTGTTGCGTTTTGTGTTGTTTTTGAGCTTGGTTCATCGTTCCTGATTTTGTTATGTCCGTCGTTTTGGTGGTTTTTATCTTTACCCATGTGTATATTTGTTTGTTTCACGATCTATGCCTCCACCCGCCATGAAGCCCAACAAGGGGACACTGGTGTGACGCGGATATCCAGCGCCAAGTGTCGGAGATACATAGAATAGGATACTCGTAAGAATATACATACTATTTGAAAGAGTATACTCTCGCGATTGACCCTAAGCCACCGCCTTCTTGGGAGTATGTAAACCAAGGGCTCGGCGTGACCAGCCGATTGGTGATAGAGGGCCCATATCACCTCTCGTCTACCCAGAGTCCGAAGCCAAAGCAGTATGTTGCAGAATATCGGATCATGTCTCCTTCCTATCAAGAGTTTGACAGTGATTCCGACTCTGCTCAACTACCAGGATCTTCTTCCCCCAGGAATACGAGATGCAACCCACGGCAAACAGGTTGGCTCAAATTGGAGCTACTGTGAAAGCCTTCTGCTACGATGACGCCCAGCGCGCCACAATCATACCCCCGAAATGATCACATACGCACTGAGCACCAACGTACCGAGCCTCGGGACGTGGACCCAGTTTTCTTGGAGGCCCGGTAAATCCTCAGAGTCCCATGTATATAGCGTAGATATTGTTTCTGTCCTTTTTTTCTTTCCCTGTGTCCTTTCTCTTTTATTATTATTTGTTCTTTCTCCTTTTTCACACCTTCTATATTTGATTCAGCATTTGTTTTGTCGACCATTGTTTGGACCTAATGACCTATCCTGTGTTGAAGGGCCGTTAATCATTGATAATAATAATAACAATAAATAAGATTCGTACTCTCCTGTCTCCAGCACACATACACAAGCATGCATACATTACATACATGAAGGGTCGTATTTTAATTATCTTAACTGTTAATAGGACGTTTAACAAAATATAACCAATTTTGTTTTGTTTTTACCTGGGTAAGGGAAGAACAGCCATGGAGACAGGGATATCAGATCTCCACGGGCGTCTGTCCTAGCACGATATCCGGGGTCATTGGGGTCATCGGGAAACACCCCTGTCAAGGTCAGAACCCAACACAGCGCCCACGAAACTATCACTGTGGTGATTATCTAATAAACACAAACAGTGACGTCAGAAAAGGTTACAACAAATAACATCATTAGCAACTAGATGAAAATGACGTTGAAAAATAAATGTCATTTATGGCAGCAAAACAAAAACCAGTGACGTAGTGACGCAAGTCATAACACAAATAATAAAACATTTTTTATAATCAGTCTGTTAAAACATTACGTCTTCACATTATTTTATGTGAGGTAATGAGACCTGAAAAAAACGAACCGAAGATATGTCCCCTCAACAGGATATGTTTTTTGATCATTTGCTGCGTTTTAATACAAAATGATGAACTTACCGGAAATATCTGGCAAAATGGCAACTTTGTTCTCTTCTTCGGCTCTAATATATTCGCATTCCTTCTGTTGCAATGCATTGTTGGTATTGGTACAAAGATGTCTTTGAGGTACATAACACACAAAATCATGGTAAGTGTACCGCTATCGAAATAAGAAACGTTGAGAACAAAGCAATAAATCAGAGTGTAGATTGGTTACACTATTAACCTGTTAATGAAATATACACGGCTTATCCACAGGATTTGGAAATACAAAATGATGCAATAGTATCACAAATCACACAGCAAGACAGTACAGGACAATGCAGTAGTGTACACGGCGGCCGTAAACACAATACTATCACTCAGGGAAGTAAAATTAATGTTAAAGACCCCTTTATGTGCTTATGTTATTAAACAGGTTTACGTTCATCTTTCAATATACAAACTTGAAGACCCTAACGGTTTGCTGCAACCTTGAAACCACATTATTGTTTTGAGTAGTGGCACGGTTTATAATCGTTATTTAATTTGAAATTCACCAATACTCATGTAAACTAACAAATTAATATAATTGATCCTTTTTATGCACACACCCCTCCCCCCGTTTCAACATTAGTTTAAATCAATTTGGATTGGGATTGTTGGTCTTTTGTATCTGCCAATAGCCTCGTTTGCTTTTATAGTTGATATTTGTCTTTTTATCCGTTTGTGTGTTTGATGTAATTTCTTTTTAAGTATTTTATCTACCTTTGATTGGACTGTTCTGTGTTGACGGGCCGTTAAGTTTCCAATAATAACTAAATAACTCTTGCAGCAATCCGTATAAGAGGCAAGCTTGCATTGTTTCAAGAACTCGAAAACGTCACTCCAGGATAATCATGTTTCTTTTCGATCAATATTCCAGGGCACATGTCCCATGTGATGTAGTAAAATGACGTTAATTTATGAATATTTCAGGAGTTTTTTTTCAGGACACAGCCATAATTCAAAGTTACAGAAACAACATTTCATAGACGCTAGGAAGAATATTGCTAACGTCGTACAACTTACAGGACAGCGACCGGAGGACACGTGCTACAGTAGAATATAGAGATGGGGTATACGGACAATCCAATAGACGTAATCGCCACACAGACTGTGATAGGGCCAACCAGTTTCACCAGGTATCCCAGAAGGCCAGTCGCACCAAGAAACACTTCTGTTACCAGACCGGAAACCATCAAACTTCCCTGAAGCTAAATATAAAATTAGGAACATGTATATATTCTCGTGATTAGCTAGTAGGACACAATCCAAAATAATGACAATATTTGTAGGTCCAGTGTCGACGGATTTAGCTGATGTCATTTTTTATGAGTTGGAGGTAGGGTATATTGATGCATTTGCCTCCTTGCGATAGTGCAGATATGATGTCAACTTCAAAGTGCTACATCGTAAACAAAGAAGAAGACACCCAACACAGAATTCGACCCAGCCACATCATACTGACAACGGGTAAACCAGGAAGATAGAAAACGTTTCCATGATAAGCCAAGAAATCACAATCCAAAAAAATAAAGAAATATGTGATTTAAAAAAAAATAGTTTTAAACGCTTGTCGCTGGTAAAACAGAAACAAATTATAATTTTTGCCCGGAAGCATAACTTTCAGGCGAAATGTATTGCTACCGTTGGATGTTTAATGAATATTTTCTTGAATAGATATTTTTTTTATTAGGCAAGTGTATACGGCACAGAACAAAATTAATTTGGCACAATGTCATAATATTTTTTTCTTCTTAATTTATTTTGTATTGTCAATTGGCCAAACAACAATTTGAGTCATTTAGGGCCAAACAACTGTGTAGAAATAGACATTCACAAAAAACTGAATACATAAAAACAAAAGGTTAAAATGTGTAAAGATGTTAATATATATCAATTGCAAACGAATTATTTCTTATTATAGAGATTAATTGAATGTAAGTAATCATAAATTGATTGCACAGAAACTATCAATTAAACGTTTCATAGAGGGTACATTATAAAATCTGTCACGTATTTGTTTTAAATCAGCACATTCATGTCCCTGCAGGTAGGGAATAAAAATTGTACCTGCTGCCCCCATTGCATGATCGTAAGAGGCGACTAAATTTGGGATCTATATTTTCTCTTCTTTGCCACTCTGTACAATGTCTCACTTTTGGCCTTTAGTTGAGCGTTTGCCCCTGTGAGGAAGGCTTTGGGTTCTGTCCCCTAACCAACATACCAGTCTGTAAAAATGGTAGTTTCTAATCCTGCTTAACGCTCAGCAATTTAGGAGTGGAACGACTGGTTCGCCCGTTGTCAGTATAATGTGACCGGTGGGTTGTCCTGATGGGCGTTTTCGGCAGTATATTTCAGTGAGGTAGCAATAAAAAGTCGGCATCAGTTCCGCATCTTGCACACATGGGATACCGTCCTTAAATTACCAACATAACTTTTGAAAGGACGTTAAAGTTAAACAATAATAAAACAAACCAAGCATTTAATCATGAAGTGTTTGACTGTAAATGGCTGATCACGACATGACTATGCGTAGTCGCGAGAGGACAACTTCCAATCTGCGGTCTGCTTTACCTTTTGCACATGAACCTACATTAGGTTGAACTGAACAAAACTTATTGTTTCTTTCTTCAGACCATTTTTTTTGCCAATTCGTTTTAATAAAATTAGCTATTGAATGTTTAAAATCAGAATAGGGCAGTATAATATCTTTCGTATTGGGGTTAAGTGCTGCCTTAGCAGCTCTATCTACTTTTTCATTTCCATTTATTCCGACAAGGCCGGGAATCCAAGTCGAGATCAGTTGATAGAAATCTTAAATTCTGTAAATACGGAGGGCACATACTTTGTATTGTTGTATTTCAAAAGTTCCGATTTTTAATACTTTGTAGTAGTGACAAAGAGTTGGAGCAGATAATAGCTTTTTTCATTTAATTATTTTCGATTTCATCCAAATCTAGACCAAGTGCAGTTGGTCCAGCTGTAACAATCATCTCTAACGTTTTTGCGTAATTAAAACATACACCAACATCTACAAAAAACTTGCCAAGGATGAATCAGAAACTTGCTTCCAGCGAGGTCATTTGGCGTTGTAGCATGTAACTAGTACATGAATAAATATTTATATGGTCTTTCAGTATTAACGATGTATACATACTAATATCTCCGTGACAGCAACAATAAGTAACTAGCGTCAACACTAAGATAATAAATGTTAATTCTCCGTTCTTTCCATATTAACGGCTGTTACCTGCGTTATCCGGTAGTACACCATTTCCTGTTTCGTCTCCATGGTAACATTCATAAGAAGAGTCTGATTAGTTGATATCGATGCTGAAAAAATAGGGGTAAATCAATTAATAGGAGAACAATATATTAGTAACATTAAACCAAAAAAAGATAGAATATGCTTTAATAGTATGTTATACATTAAGATGATAGTAACAGTGAGATCGCCTCATCGAATGGATTAACTGAAAAGCATTTAATTTGCGTCTGTACAAAACCTGCGCCAATGGTCTCCTTACTTATTTGCATGGAGTTAATTTTTCTTTTAAATAAAGCAGAACAGTGTCCGAATCTGAATCAATATATATCGCAATTAACGATCGGATTTGTTTTGTTAATCAAGAATATATTGTTTTGGTAAATTTTCTTAGTTTAGGAATTATCTTGTCACCTCATATACTCGAAATTTGTTAAAGTATTGTCACGTTACATACCCAAATCCTCGCCACTACTGCTGTCACACGACCATACTCCAGCCGTCCTCATGGAAAGCAATGGGCCTAGAAAAGCACCAGAAACGCCTTGAAACATGGGAAGTCTGAAAATAAACAGCCAGTACACTTACTACTTTTAGAAGATTTAGAAATTGTTATTCAGCAATAGAACAATGTACGATTTCAGGATTGGAATTTAAATTGAAATACTTTTTTTCTTTTCATACAACCGTAGATTTTATAAAAGTTCCTAATGAATATCAATAACACACTCTGATGTTCAGGGACATTCTGATATTTGTCTTAAGATGGAAGCGTCACCTCTAGGCATTATGAGGAAAAAGGCTATTAAAGAGTCGGTCAAGTAGGAGGAAGATTTTACATTTGACAGATATAGTTCATTAGTGAAAACCATTTATAAATCTCATAAAATAAGGTAATTTCATAAATGAAAAACTGCATATTGTCAAGTGACACGATAAACAGTTGTTTCATGGTTGTTTGTGGGAACAATTTAAACTGTTGTCCCGGAATGTACCCTGGACGATCTTTTCTAGCAAAGAGGGGCAACGGTCTTAACTAGAAGTGATCAGCCATAAACAACTAGTTGTTACCTTAGGACGTGAATATTCTGTTTTGTTAAATTGAAAGCAAAGGGATTTCATAATTGGAATGCAAGTTACATTTTGCACTCATTGTTCAGGAGTTTGTACAAAATTGTTGTTTCATCATTCTTTTTAAACAACGAGTTCTTCCTTATGAACATCGTCAAATCGTCTAGCTTTGATACCCTGTAAAGGCGGCGTCCTACTTCCGGCCGAAGGTACGTTTAAGTTTACACAAGAAAAAATTAAGAGTACCGATCCTTTTCTCTGATCTAATTCCGGGCAATAATGATGCTAATATTTTTTGCACAGTAGCTCACTGTTTCATTCATATTATGGGAAGAACCGGGAATAACAGAAAAGAGTCATTTCTTACCATTGGAAAAAGGACAATTGGGTAAATGCAGTTCAAATAAACCATCTTCGGTTGGAAAACTTGTCCAACTTCTCTTTTAAGACAACACATCTTAAACGGATCTTGACGCCAATCATGAATGGATATTTATGAGATCATCAAAAGATGATCGTTTACCTTCCTTGCTCTTCGTTTCCCCTAAAGGTACATTACCCATTCCCTTGTTGGAAATCCTATGTGGGAATCTTGTAGAGTGCCTCAAACCTGTTAATGTCTACACCTTGTTATGTTGTTTGGCACTTTTGCGAATGTTATTGTGTAAAACTACATAACAATATGCCAGTGCTGTCCATGAGAGATGGATTCTTATTTTGGTCAGGGGTATTTTCAATTAATTAATTTTAATTAATCATTTTTCAAAAGAGTCTCAAAAGTAAACATACATAACAAAAGACCAAAAAAAACTTACGTAAGAAATTTGAAAAAGATCCCTTCAATAAAGTGTACTTTCTGAGAAATAGGAATAACAAAACTAAAATGTTTAAATTCAAGATGGCTGCCTGTCAGCCATTCTGTCTGTCTCTTTCATAGAAATAGCGATAGCAAGAATTGTTTAAGGACAGAAGGCGACGACTTTAATAGCCCACCATCTGATGGTGGTGGGCTTATCTTTTTATTAAATGCTTAACGGCCCATCAACACAGGATAGGTAATTAGGACCAACAAATGATCGAAAGTACAAATACAAAATAAAAACATCAAACAAACATAAAGGTTAAAAGACAAACGTTAATTTGAATATTGAAAATCATGTAAATTCGATCAATACGTTAACTTGGCATTATTTTTAACTTTTTGAGAAGTAAATGATTTACCTTGTCGATTATATTATCATTGTTCGATATTAAATACGAAATATACATTTATACTCACCTGATGCCGACAGCACTCTGGACGACCGTGGTCAGTCCTACTACGAAAACGGACGTACAGAAAAGCTTGACTCTGATTGGGTCGTTTCTCTCAGCGCAGGCGAGGTCTGCGATTGTGACACTTGTTAGCAGATTCATCCCAAATGACAACACCACATTCTATGGACAGATTTCATGTTTATAGAATTAAAGAAGCATAATGGCGTCAATTCATTTATTTAAGACAAAAATATCGTAAAAATATATGAAATTTTATCAATCGTAGTAATTCATCATTTAGTTCAAATATGTGAATTTACACTAATTTTAAGGTCGGTCAGTGGTACCAATCCAAGATGACGTCATAGTAACGATACCTCAAAAATCATATTTCCATAAAACAAAACATCAAAATGGTACCATACTTCAATGCACCGAGTCCCTAACGAATGTTTTGTGTATTTACCTGCAAAGCTAACATCACAGACAACACAAATGGCGGTAGGTCTTCTACGCCGTAACGCAATGGCGGTATATCCGGATCCTATCTTGTCTCATTGAGAGATTCCTCTGCTGCATCCTGCGATAAAATTGTTATTTCAACCGAAGCGTTATCTATACCGCTATTTGACGATTCACACGAGGCTTCCCAACGGCGCCCGTTTTTATTAGTTTCGTTGTCCATGCTGCAATATATCAAGTGATCATGTAATATGTTTAATTCAATGGTATGATGGAAGGACTAATTGTTTTTCGAAAATTAAATTTTCACGTTAAAATTCATACAGTTTTTTATTGATATCAAGTATTGCAGAATTGAAATATTATTATTTGCACATAACAGACATCTTCCGAAACATCTCCTGGTGAAAGAAAATGAGAAAATGAGAACTTGCAAACCTAGAAGAAAACATGGGACCCTACCTGGTGGCAGGATAGTCAAAACAAATCTCCTTGCTGTGGTATAAGCGATGTCTCGTCGATGGAGAGTATACAGTGTGTCACTGAAACTGTTTATAGCCTGTGAATGTTGACAATAAATGGAATATTTATATAAGAGATATCCAGCGAAAGCAACAGCTGGTATTAATTGGTGTATATAAATGACAGAACATATAACCTGTCCATATTAATTTCCTGTAACAATATACAACATTTATATAGCTCCCTATATAAGTTCCAACATTACTCCAAGGCGCGTTACAACACATGTCAAATATAATGCCTGATAGGCTAATTGACGAGCTGAAAACAAATATTATGGCTAATTGACGAGCTGAAAACAAATATTATAACTAAAAACCTTACACTAAGATTTGATAAACATTAATTCATTTTTGGTAAACATACATACAAAGTTTTATATAGAAAACATCATAATACTTCTTATAAAACAATACATATATAAAACTAAATGTCTAGAAATAGACCTTAATCGGACTAGTCTCAAAAACCATCTATTGTATTTTATCGTCTCCTCACTGTCATAATAATCATCAAATTTTACACACATTTTAATTCGCCAGGCTTAAGTTAAAATAAAATTACCTAGGATTGCTCCCCCATCCCCTGTAATATTTTGTTTGTTTTTGTTTTCTGTTTCAGTGCGTTTGATGTCATAGATTTATATACATTGTTTTTGCATCAGTGTCTCAGTGTTTATGTCTTTATGTAAGTACATGGCATTGGCAATTTTGTAGTATATGCTTATGATCGCAGATGAAAATGATGACATAGGATAATGTTGGCTGAGGATGATGAGGATGATGTAAGACAATTATGATGATGTGAGATGATAATTTTAAGAATAATATCAGATGATGATACTGTTGATGATGTCATATGATGTCAGATGATAATGTTAAGAATAATATCTTATATAATGATAATGATGTCTGATGATGAGGATGATGTCAGATGATGATGATGGATATGATGAGGATGAGGATAAGGATGATGATGATGATGAGGTTAATAATTATGTCAGAATGATAATGATGATGTAATATGATAGTGATGAAGACGATTATGTTAAGAATAATGTCAGGATGATGGTGATTGTGATGAAGATGACAGATGATGATGATGTCATATGATAATGTAAAGAATAAAATCTTTCATGATGAAGATAATGTCTGATGATGATGTCAAGAATTATGTCAGGATGATGATGTTGTTGATGAATGATGATGTAAAAAACCGTATATGAATTTATTTTAACTTTAAAGACACCTTTGTGTTAATATGTATGAACAATCGTGTACTAAGCAATCATGTACTTTTGAACAATGTCATATATGTTTTGTCTTGTTGTCTTGTCTTTAAAAAAAAAAAAAAAAAGATATATATAATTCCTACAGTGCTTCATTTAGGATTATGGCAACAGCTGTTTCACCCGTTGAAGGAATAATGTGACATGGTGGAATGATGTGCTTGGTGCCTTCGGCATGGTATTTCAGTGAGATAGCACTGTAAAGTCGGTTTCAGATCCTCGCGAATTACACAGGTGAAAGTGGGTATGAAAGGTCATTGGATTGGTCGGTGAGAAGTAAGGTGCACGATATTTACGTGTGGCAGGGCGAATGTATACGTGGTTGTTGGTTCAAATAGGGTGGCGAGGCTTTCCAGCCTAAGAAAACGTACAGTTGATTAATACACATAAATTGTTTAAATGAACAGTTTGTGATAACACTGACCATATTGTGTGATGTACCCAAAATCTTAGGTAGGTATGATTAAAGAAAGGAAAAAGTATTGAAGAGAGCATGACAAAATCCCGACTTGCACCTTATCAAATTTAAGTAAGTTATCATCTTGAGACAGATTTCGGTCACCCTACAATAACCGTTCAGGGTTCAAATTAATATTTAAAGTACCTATGGTATTCGATCTAGCTTGATTCAAGGACCTACACTGTATCAAATAATGGGAAGGAGTTTCCAACTGCCCACATCTGCACAGATCTGTGTCTGAAACACGATTTTTTTTAAAAAGATGAATATTTAGGGAACTACATCCAAGACAAAGTCGTGTATTAAGTACCTGGGCCCAGTGAAGGCATGCATAGTAATATGGTGTTTTACTAATATGCTGTCTGTTGAAGTGATTTGTGAAAGTATACAGAGATGGAGCATTTCGTTTATAATTAGGTTTTTCGTTCCATTCCATAATATTTACATTTCTACTGAACTTGGACTCAATATACCTACTAAAAATTTCAAAGGTTATTTTTCAATGAACTTTCAAGTTGGCGTATATTATTATCAATATGGATTACCTCCCCCTTGCTTTTTCAAGTCTCATCACAATGTGAATTTCTTTAATATGTTTATTTCATAAAAAGAAAAGATTATAAACACAATTAAATAATACTTTGAAAAATTTAGAAATACTTCAATTGAAATATTAACAACATGAAAATCAAATCTCGTTCGAGTGTGTTTTTCACTCTGCTTTATCAAGATGTCAAGTGTTAGTAATTTTAAAGTGGTCTATTGAGAAACATTTATGGAAACACTGAATTCATCACCCAACATCACTCTGTCGGACTCTGACAATGAAGTTCTGATGAACATTTTGTTGCCAAATGTCACGTTAGAAAAAGCAAACGAGGAAGATTTGGGCTATTTAGCACAAAGTGAAGTCACTGGACCTGGAGTTCCTTCAATTACAGAAACTAAGGACTGTGAGAGCAGGTTCAAGAATGTAAATGATGCAGTTATGAAAAAATACGAAGAAATGACCCAAGTCCACCAAAAAGAACACAAAATGGGGACTCAAAATCTTCCAAGGTAAATGTTATAATGTATTGATTAAAAATTGCATAATGAAAAACATTTTAATAATTTACACCTGCCATTGTATCGACACTTCACATTGCACTAAAATAATTGTTTCAGCATCTGGATAATCTAGAAAATAATCAATAAACTGTGGTAAAAATGTTGCCCGCATGGGTGTACATTTTCATATTTTCAAGAATTTCTGATACACTTATAGGTACCAAAAGAGAAATTGGCAGTGAAACTAGGCAGATTTTACTGCGAGGCCAGACCCAAATCAGGAGAAACTACACCCACGTCACATGAATACCATAAAAATAGCATGAATAACATCAGGGCAGCCATCAAGCGCCAACTTCAAGATATTGACAGAGAAATGGATATTGTAAATGGGATTGAATTTAAACGAGTAAATAAGTTGTTGGACGGTCTGCTGAAAGAGAGATTGTTATCTAGGCTGTCAAAACCAACACAGCACAAGGACATTGTAAGAGGAGATCTGGAGAAAATTTCTGAGCATTTTAAAAGCGCTGAAACCTCCTTATTTATTCTATGACAGTGTGTCTGGTACCACATTTCAGTCCATTTCGTCACACGCGGCTTTGAAAACCATTACCAACTAAAGTGCGACTCGTTTGAATACAAATTGGATGAGAATCGAATGGTTTAGAATATGCGACTCACACACGAGTGTAAACAGAAAAACTTCCAGGGTGGGCTGTCAAATAATGAAGCTATCGGAGACAAACGGATGTATGCAACAGGGAAAAAAGTTTATTGAAAAAAACCTGATACAAATACAAATGCCCTCTTCTATGGTTGTGTTTAAGATGCTATCAACAACCCCATGTACCAAAACCATCTGGTACAATGGCCTTAGGCAAGACCAGCTTTAACATTTCATGCCTGACATATCAAAATATGCGAAGTGCAGCAAGAGATACACTGTCTGAGAGCCATTCAGAAAATGAGTGACGAAGGCTTTGAATGTAGACAAATCATGTCCGGACATCGGAACGAAGCGAGCATCAGAAGTTACAGAAGGAACTGCACCAGCACACAGAAACGATGTATTAGCAATACATTGTCATTACTAACCAGTGCAGCCAACGGAAAAAGTTCGGGCGAACACCATGACATATCAAGATAGGTTCCTCCTAGGCCTACTGATTCAAATGTAAACACTGTCAATCTCGCTGTCTCACCCCGTGTACACCAGAGCGGTACGAACGTTGTCACACACAATAATAACGTTAACATGGGCCTACCTGGTTATCCTTTGAACATGATGGCTGTGTCTTCGTTCCAGACAAGGGCTGAGTTCCTGTCTAATTCCACGTTCACGAACTGTTCCTTCCATTTCGAAGGTGAAAAGTAGTCTAAACAACCGCCATGTTGTTGTAGGCTGTCAGTAGTTCTGAAAATAGATTGTTTTCAATTTCAGTGGGTTTTTGTCAGAATTGAATTAAATTTTTTTTTTACATCTGAATTATTTTTTGTTGTATTCAATGCAAACAATTCTTTCACATTGGATGTTATCATCCTATGCATGTATCGCCTATGTGCCAATGTTTCCCATCCCGTTTTAAATATAATGCAGTTGGATGATGCAGGTTTTGTTGCTCCAGTCACAATTTTGCCTGCCTCAATATGAATTTTTTCAACAATCTTATTGAGTACAATTGCCCCTAATGTTGTCGGCATATTCAAAGATGGGTCGCACATATGAGAATACATAATTTCTTAAAATGTTCGATCCAGCTTTAATCTTTAAACCTCATAGAATACCTAGCCTTTTCCATACTTTGGCAAGAATATTTGAGATGTGAACATGCCAAGAATAGTTTGCATCTATAGTTACCCCAAGATGTGTATGTAGTTGAACTTGATAAATTCGAGTGTTTTTCATAAATAGGGAGAATGAGCTGTTGCCGTTCCTTTTTTTGTAAGGACCACACTTTCAGTTTTATTGGGGTTGAAATTAACTAGCCACTGCCTGGCCCAATAACTAATTTTGTTCAGGTCAGAGTTTAAAATATTTGCTGCACTCTCAGGATTTCAACAATAAAAGAAATTGAGGCATCGTCTGCAAACAGTCGAATATGAGCATTAATATCAGTTACGATATCATTTATTAAAACAATGAAAAGTAGTGGTCCCAGTATTGACCCCTGTGGAACCCCAGCATGTAACTCTTTTGAAGTTGAAAATCTTCCTTCTATAATATCCTGCTGACTTCGTGCCTGGAGGTAGCCCGACTTCCTCTGGCCCTGACACCAGACTTAGATAATTTTGATAGATAGATGTCTGGTGTCGGGCCAGAGCGCACTCCTTTATGAAAACGTGGAATTCTCCGACACCAGGGGCCTGTTCGTTTATAAATGTAACGATTTCGGGTATAAATCCTGGCGGACCTGCACATGTTTATGCAGACCAAGGCTCGCCTGGAAGCAGCATCATATTACTAGGTCCGACCTTATTTAATAAACGAACAACAGTGGTCCGACCGGTTTGACCGTTTAAAACGAAACGGGCCCAAGTTATGAGGTGATGACAATAAAAATCGACTATAACACAACACATACCTCACATATATCGATAAATGGAATATTTATTGATCCAAATCCGCTCTTATTATCACCAACAGCTGCTAAATTCCGACAGTAGAGTCCTCGGTTTTCAATCGTTTACAATTTTACACCTGAGCGGACGCCATTTCTGTATGTCATGGTAGTGACTAATTAACAAGCCGTATTGATCTGGACTAAAAACAGAAAATAACAAAAAAACTCAGGACCTTCTGGCTTTAATGTTGAACATTCCCCTAGGTGAGGAAAGCATTTGATTATGTTCTCATAGTGGGACATACCAAAGTTATTAAAAAATGATGGTTGTTACTTCCTACTTGATTTTCAGCATTTGGGAAAGTTGGAAAAATAAGGTTTAAAATTACAATATGACCAGGAGAATGCTGTGCTGAAATATCACTATAAAATCGGCATCATATCCGCGCTATCACAAGGAGGCAATTACACAAACATACCCTGCTTCCAGCATACAAATTTACACTACATACATATATAATAACACATATGGAGGCACGTCCTTAAATTACCTTAGCTGTTAAAATGACGTTTAACCCTAAAAAGAGGCCCAGAGGGCCAGTATCGCTTACCTGGATGATAAAGCAACCATGGGAATATTTTGTTATTACAAAACATCTCCTAGGCGTAAGGATACTCCAGACCAAATTGGGATAAAATCCCTTAATCCCTGTGGTAGAAGAAGGTTTTCAAAGGTTTTACTTCTATTTCCCTTATTGGGCCCCACCACTCTGTCCAAGGCGGGGGGCGGGGCGGGGCGGGGCGCACATGAACTGTTTGGCCCATGGATGCTCAAGACCAAATCGGGATAAAATCCCTTAATACCTATGGAAGAAGAATTTTACCTCTATTGGGCCTCGAAATACAAAATTTGGTCCCCAGACCAACCGTTTATACAAATTGAGTCCCTTTGGCTCAAGGATGCTACAGACCAAATTTTTTGAAAATCTACATGGTCGTTCAGGACTAGTAGCGTTTTAAAGGAAAAGTTGACGTACGGACGACGGACGCTGCGGTATGGTATAAGATCACCATGGTCCTTTGGACACACCCACGAGTTGAAAGGACACACTACATTTTACTAAAATACTTGACATTACATCTTTATAATGCCTTGAAAATAAAACATTCGGAAAACTTTTTACAAACTGCTTTTAGCACATTAATTCTTGCATAGTGTTGAGCTGTGATGTTTGTGAACAAGTAGTTCAAAAATCATATTTCCACGAAAAAGTATAAAATGCTAATGTTACCATACGACATATTTAATGAACGAACGTTTACATTTGTACATGTAAACCTAATATCACAGACAACACAATTGGCGGTCGGTTTCCTACGTCGTAACGAAATGGCGGAATATCCGGGTTCGTTCTTGTCTCATTGTTAGACTTCTTTGCTGCATCAGGCGATACCCTTGTTATTGCATCTGAAGCGTTATCAATACTGCTTTTTGAAGACTATGACAAGGCTTCAATACAGCACAAGTTTTTATTAGGTCACCTGAGCTTTAGCCCTAGTTACCTATTGCTATGCGTCGTCCATTAACATTTTACATTTTCAACTAAAGCTAAAATACTGTCAAAGGGATTTCATTGGTAAGAGGCGACTAAATTTGGGACCTTATCTCTTCTCTCCTTTCTAAATAACTTTCTTCTTCCTAATGTATCCCCTGACAATGCCTCACTTTTGGCCATTTGTTGAGCGTTCGCCCCTGTGAGGAAGGCTTTGGGTTCTGTCCCCTGGCCGAGACATACCAAAGTCTTTGAAAGCGGTAGTTACTACGCCTGCTTAACGCTCAGCAAATTAGGAGTGGGACGACTGGTTCGCCCGTTGTCAGTATAATGTGACCGGGTGGGGCGTCCTGCTGGGTGTCTTCGGCAGTATGTTTCAGTGAGGTAGCACTATAAAGTCGGCATCAGTTCCGCGCTATCACAAG